>NC_038254.2:48734643-48735503 GCF_000004515.6 Glycine max | reverse complement strand
TCAGGCATGACACCCAATAATTCATGAGACAACTCAGATCAGTCAATATTTGTATTGCCAAGTAATGGTCTTCCATCCACAGGAATACCAAGTAGCACAGAGACATCTTGAAGTGTAATAGTTGACTCTCCACACTTCAAATGAAATGTATGCGTTTCTGGCCTCCACCTGTCAATAAAAGCATTCACCAATGCTCCATTCACTTTCAACTGCGCCAATTTCAGTATCGGGTACAAACCCGAAATTTGTAATAGAGGAATAATTTCTTCAGGCGGTGCTTCTCTATGATTGTACAGTGGTGTGGCTCGTCAGATTTTTAACGTCCTATCATTAGCACCATTCCAAATATGTTGGAATACATGATTTTTTTGCATCCACAATAAATCATCCTCTAATGGTCCAGATGCCACGTCATAATGATGAGAAGATGACGAACTAGTCATATTAAAACTCCAGTATAGAAAGAAAAAAAAAATTAATAGTCACACATATCATAAATAATAAATAAAGTCAAGTACGTACACGTAATTTAAATTTTAGAAACGAACACGTAATTTAAATTTTAGAAACGAATACGTACACGTAATTTAAATTTTAGAAACGAACACGTAATTTAAATTTTCTTCACATTGAGGAATTTTTTTACTTAATTTTCAGAAAATATATATATATTTCAACAATTTCAAAAAACATATATATATATATATATATATATAATAATAAAAAATAATTTCTACACATTGAGGAATTTTTTTCTTCATTTTCAGAAAATATATATATATATTTTTTGTCAATTTCAACAATTTCAATAAACATATATATATATATATATATATATATATATAAAATAAAAAATTAAT
>NC_038254.2:48634899-48731750 GCF_000004515.6 Glycine max | reverse complement strand
TTTGTTTATTATTTTAGTTATTTTTTATTAATTATATAACAAATTGTTTATTTTTGTTACGGTTGTTTAATTTTTAGAATATAAATTTAATTAAGATTCATAATAAATATTACTGTAATATTGTTATTAGACGTATTTAAAAAAGAAAGGCATATTATGTATATATATATATATATATATATATATATATTTTCTGAAATTGGTGAAATTGAGGAAAAAATATATATATATTTTCTGAAAGTTGAGAAAAAAAAATCCTCAATGTGAAGAAATTATTTTTTATTATATATATATATATATATATATATATGTTTATTGAAATTGCTGAAATTGACAAAAAATATATATATATTTTCTGAAAGTTGAGAAAAAATTTATTGAAATTGCTGAAATTGACAAAAAATATATATATATTTTCTGAAAATGAAGAAAAAAAATTCCTCAATGTGTAGAAATTATTTTTTATTATATATATATATATATATATATATATATATATATATATATATGTTTTTTTAAATTGTTGAAATGGAGAAAAAAATATATTTTTTCTTAAAATTAAGTAAAAAAATTCCTCAATGTGAAGAAAATTTAAATTACGTGTTTGTTTCTAAAATTAAATTACGTGTTCATTTCTAAAAATTAAATTACGCGTACGTACTTGACTTTATTTATTATTTATGATATGTGTGACTATTAATTTTTTTTTCTTTCTATACAGAAGTTTTAATATGGGTAGTTCGTCATCTTCTCATCATTATGACGTGACATCTAGACCATTAGAGGATGATTTATTGTGGATGCAAAAAAATCATATATCCCAACATATTTGGAATGATGCTAATGATAGGATGTTAAAAATCCGACGAGCCACACCACTGTACAATCATAGAGAAGCACCACCCGAAGAAATTATTCCTCTATTACAAATTTCGGGTTTGTACCCGATAATGAAATTGACGCAGTTGAAAGTGAATGGAGCATTGGTGAATGCTTTTATTGAAAGGTGGAGGCCAGAAACGCATACATTTCATTTGAAGTGTGGAGAGACAATTATTACACTTCAAGATGTTTCTGTGCTACTTGGTATTCCTGTGGATGGAAGACCATTAATTGAAAATACAAATATTGACTGGTTTGAGTTGTTTCATGAATTATTGGGTGTCATGCCTGACGATGCTGTAATTGATGGGAACTCAATTAAATTGAGTTGGTTGTCTTCTCATTTTGCAAATATTCATGATTTTACAGGCAACCAAGAAGGCCTTGAAAGATTTGCTCGTGCTTGGATCTTACGATTCATAGGAGGGGTAATGTTTGTTGACAAAAGCAGCAAACATGTGCATTTGAAATATTTGGAGTTTCTGAGAGACCTTAGAGAGTGCAGCAGTTATGCATGGGGAGCTACTGTTTTGGGTAACCTTTATAGAGAGATGTGCATCGCAACAGACTATAATACTAAATCAATAGGCGGTTTCACTCTCTTGATTCAATTATGGGCATGGGAACGATGCCCAACGTTAGCCCCCTCAGTTATTCCTCCACAACAACAAAACACGCCACTTGGTTACAGGTATACTTTCCTTTACTATTTTGAATTCATTATTAATAAACATGTTTGGTTGATGTTAATCATTATTCTATGTAACATTTTATTTTGTTATTTAATTTTTTGTGAAGATGGTTGGGAGGTGAATTGCATCACATAGGCAATGACAATTTAATTGAGTTTCGTCGTAAATTAGATGTCATGAAACGCGACGAGGTAACAATTTTGATGTTTGTTTATTAAATGATGTTGTATTTCTTAATTAATTTATTAAATTTAACTTTTATATGCAGTTTGTATGGGTCCCTTATGCTGGACATGTGGAAATGAATTTGAGTCAAGTTTGTTTTTTTGGGTCTGTATTACTATGGACATGTATCATACCACTTATTTGTTTTCAAAAAGTGGAATGACACCAACCGGATAGAGTCATGAGACAATTTGGAATGCAACAACCTATTCCGAGACCAGTAATGCAACCCAACAACATACATGACTTGACATTAAAGGGAAAGGAAGGAAAAAATTGGATGCGACTAATGCAACCCGCACTTAATGAATGGAATAGTCGCTATGAAAGGAGAGTAGAGCAAACACCGCCACAAACAGGGACCCTCAGTCTGAACTCTGAATATATGAGGTGGTACAGGCGTAAAACAAAAGTTTATGTCGACCCAAAACATGCAAGAAGAGGACTATTGGTATACATTGTCCATTATAATTTAGAAAAGAATGTTGCGCTTATTGAAGATTATTTTAATAACTATTCATTTATTTTCTATGCAGGGTGAAATTGCCGAAACACTACATTTTATGGTGTCGCCTGTTGGGAGAAGGGTTTGTACTTTTGACGATTTACTGCCATGTATCGAGAAGATCACTCTTTTGTCTGAAGAAGAGGATAGGATACTTGAGGCACATGAAGATGCTCCCCCTTCTCAGCCACAATTTGAACATCAACAGTTTAATATACTACGACAAAGTGTGGAGACTCGAGGCTTAGCGCGACGTCGGGAAACTGTTGATGCAGCAACATATAGTTTGCCTCCGATGCCAGAACGACAACATGGAATGTATTACACACCGCCGACATTCACCCAAGAACCGCCTCAGATGCCGCCGATGTATTCATACCCACATGATTTTCAACTAGGGTATAGTTTTGCAGGCATATTTGGGTCCTCTCCTTCTTCAACGGGAACTCCTTCATTTACCCAAAGTGGTCAAGTATCGACCCCAAATGCCCCACTTACTGGTCTGTGGAATGTACCTGGAGATATACCCGACATGGACGACTTATTAGGGGTCGATTTACGTCATGATTTCTCTGCCGAGGCTGACCAAGTGGATGAAAAGGGCGAATCCTAGAAGAAGAAATCCTGATAGGGCAGCTAGAAATTGGGACCAGCCATGTGGGACTTCGTCGTGACATCACAGACATAGTGATGATTGATTAATAATGTGTTTACATTTTTTCCACATGGTTTAACATTTTCATGTACTTTGTATTATTTTTTTCCATGTGTTTCATATTGTCATGTACTTTGTATGATTTTTTTTCATGTTAATTTTATATTATTGTCACTTCAACGTTTCAATCTTATTGTGCAATGCTTTTAAAATAAATAAAAATAAATAACCATAATGTTAATGACACATAAACCAAAAGTGATCTCTAACGTTGTTTAATGGCCAAATCAAAAAAGAATTGACCAAATCAAAAAGCATTTTAAAATATTTTAGGATTTCAAAATGTATTTTAGGTGAAAATGTATTTTATTGAAAATGTACTTATATATACTTCAAAAAGAGAGAATAATAAAATATAAAAAAAATAACAAATAATACTAATAATAAAAATGAAAAAAATTTAAATTTTTGATAAACAAATTAAAAAATATACAATTTAGAGTGTATAAAAAATAATCTTATTGAAATTTTGGGGTGGGGGGTGTGGGAATATAAAAAAATAACAAATAATACTAATAACAAAAATGAAACAAAATTTAAATTTTTGATAAACAAATTAAAAAATATACAATTTTGGGGTGGGGGGTGTAGGAAGAGGCTGGGGGGGTGTGACAAGAAGAGGCTGGGGGGTGTGGGAAGGGGCTGGGGGGTGTGTGCCCTGCGCTAGCAGTAGTGCCTGCAGCAGGGGCGCCACCAGTGGAACCTGACCCCTGGGCGCTACCAAAGACGCTCGCGTCAGAGGCGCTACCTGCTGTGCCACGTGTCACGTGCAAAGTGGAGGTGCTTGTCTGGGGGACACTTTGTAATAAAAAAACAGACTCCCCCGGAAATAATTGCAAAAGAGTCCCTTTTTGGTAAATAATTTGTAAAACTGCCCCCATTTGGTGTTTTTGCCAATCTTTTTCACAACTTAAGTGATATGAGGAGGAATACTGCATCTATAGGTATCAAGGGTAACCATCAGTAGAATTTGAGTGAAAAAAGGATAAGGGAATTGTTAGGCGCACCATTCGTTTTGCTAATACACTTAGTACAATATATGTAATTCTCATATTATCTTTCTGTAATTGGTTGATTTACGGATTCATAATTCTTAAGCCAATTACGGATCAACAATCCATATGCCATTGATGATATGTAATTGACTTACGAATTGTGAATCCATAAACCAATTACATAAGGGTAATATAAAAATTACATATGTTGTATTGAGTGTATCAGCAAAACGAGTGTTGCACATAGAAATTCCTAAAGGCTAATCCATTGGAAAAAAAACATTAAAAAATCAGGCCCACCACCATTTTTTTGACCTTCAAATTAAGTCGAGTTCAAGTTATGCTAAGTTGGATTTAGATTTGAGACGGATGGGTTACCAAGGGTCTTCCATTTCACAAATCTTCACAAATCTAAGCCTTCTCGTTTTTATGTAGATTTTCATAATGAAATTTGCGATTATATTAAGAAATGTTCTACATAAAGTTCGACAAATTTTGATAATCTGGTAAAAATATGATCATTTACTTAAATTAATTGAAAACATCCTAGAAAAAAATAACTTTTTGTTTGCGTTGTCTACATTTTTTATTCATAAACAAAATATTTAACGTTTCTTGCTAAAAATTTCAAAAAAAGATTACAGATAAAATTTCCAATTTTTATTTAATGGTAGACAGGAATATAAAAGTTGTAAAAAAAACCTAGAGTGTTATTAATAAAATTAAAAAGTATTTTAATATCATATAAGATAATTAATTAAGAAAATAATTAATATTTAAATAATTTCATTAAATGCTTAAAATCTTCCATAAAATTGAAAAAAAATATATTATAATATTTAATTTAATTTATAAATTTTAATTTTAATTATTTTGACCATCCAAATTATTTTCTCAAGCTCCGCCACTTACTGCTTTAAGCATGACCTGATATTTCAAAGGACTCAGTTATGGGAGTTAACCAAAAGGCAGATGGTTTTATGTCAATGATCAAAGACAACTATAATGAACATCACGATCATGAACGAGAGAGAGGAAAGGGTGCACTAAAAGCTTGTTAGCAAAAGATAAATTGTGCAGTTTAAAAGTTTGTAAAATGCTACACAGGTTGTCCAGAGGAAGAAAAATATGAGCTTTGAGAATGATACAATGAAGCATTTGCCATTTTTAATCAAAATGTAGAAACATTCAAATT
This sequence comes from Glycine max, assembly GCF_000004515.6. Taxonomy (NCBI): domain Eukaryota; kingdom Viridiplantae; phylum Streptophyta; class Magnoliopsida; order Fabales; family Fabaceae; genus Glycine; species Glycine max. Next base: position 48,726,541 of record NC_038254.2, on the reverse strand, counting down.
TTAATATGCATGACGTTTATTTAAAGATGAGCTTAAATGTTCTTTAAAAAGAACAAAGCTATCTGCTTCAAGGGCATAACTTCATCATCTCTGTCTGATACGCCAACAAATTGTGAATTTGACCCATCAGCTACTTTTTAGCCTCCAATGGAAAAGAAAAAAAGAAAAAAGAAGCCAAATCGAAATCTAAAGAAACATATTACAAACCGTCTTAAAGAGACTGAAATCTAGTTGAAAGAGAAGAGGTAACTTTAAAGGAGTTTGATGCCTTTATATTTACAATGAGATGAAATTAGTTATTAAATCCTATATATTGTCTTAATATTTACAATTTGTATGACTCCACTTTGTTTCGCTAGTTCCTCTTATTATTTTCTATTTGTGTGAAAATTTTAACTCCCTTGTTAATCTTTCAAATGGATCCTTATGATTCATATTTCGACCGTAAGCTTGAATGAAAGTTTAAAGATGAGTTTAATTACAATTCTAGACAACATGTTCCTATAAGAACTTGTATACAGATGATTTGGCAAGAGACCTATTTGTACTCTGGATTCAAATAGGATTCCCTAGAAGAACAAATTGAATGTAAGAAGTATCATTTTTATTCTGTAATAATCACTCCTCGATAGTTTCAAATTAAAGGCAAACTAATATTGGTGACAAAGTGACAGTGTCATAAACTAGCAATAATATCCTAATCCTGTTTTCAGTTCACCAAGCAAACTGAAAAACCCTTGCATCCCAACTTGAGATCACGAGTTAAGAACCAAAATATATTGTTAAAAAAGAAATTTACAAACACCCGGCCTTTGTCTCCAGCAGCATCTTTGGCTAAAGAAAATCGTGACTATGGACCTTCAACAATGTAGCAAAAATACCAAAATTACTTGTTCTTGAATGACTGGAAGCAGCAAAAGAAAAAGGAAAAGTTAAAAGATGATAATCACATTGTCAATATTGATTTAAATATTAATTTTGTCAGCATACAACCTCCATATTTTTCGAGATGTCCTTGATCTGCTCAGCTAGCTCCTGCCTCTTCTGAACAGCTGCCAGAATATATAACGCAAGTGTGAAATTTGTTGACATGGTCAATAAAACATTAAAAGACAATCATTTTGCTCCTATTACCTTTGTTAGAAATATCTTCAATTCTTTTTGATGTCCTCACTGCAAACCTCTGAAATGCAGGGCTGGGAAACCACAATGAATATTAACATGAGAAAATGACAGTAAACAAGAAAACAAGAACTACTACTGTAAATGAATTTCGTGTAGACAATTGGATGATTCAAAAGCAGGAAACCTTTGGACTTTGAATGCACCCACATTTTGAAAATCTGTGGTACATGATTTGGAATCCATAAGGTAATAATTGAAGCATATTATGGAGACTAGGGGCCTGCTTGATCAGTATTCTCTAAAACATTTTTCCCCCTTTAAAAATGGAAAGATGAAAAGAATACATTTTGGTTGCATATTCTTTTATCTGATTATTATTATGAAAAATTGTCCTCCATAATCACATTCAAATTAAAAAATTTAGATCGCATTTTGGTTGTTTTTGTTTCTCTGCTCCCATCTCAAACCCAACCAGTACATTTTTCTCTCCCACCCCATTACCACAGCTGCCAACCATGGTTCCTGGCATTCATGAAGCATAAGCCTTAGCCTTTGGACAAACTCCTAACAACACCAATGCATAAAAGAGGGCGATCAATGATTTTCAATGGGACAGGGTGTTCTGCACAAAAATAAAGCTGTGCAGTGGAACGGACAAAGCATTCATGTCATACACTACAAGGAGATTTGTAGTTTGAGTTGGATTAAGATCTTTTCCTTAAATAACATAGACTCCCATGAGGTGATTGTCCAGGAGAACATCTCTGAAGAGGAAATAGATATTGCTGGGGAGAATGGGAAAACATTGCAGAAGACGATGGGTGTCCTACTGTCCTTGATCATTAAAAACTTCTTTTCAGAAAAAAAAAGTATCAAACACTAGTTTTTGAATATTTATATTCTGTAAAGTATTTCTGTGAAGTAATTCTTAAAAACAAGAAAACAAAAATAGAATCAAACAGTCACTAGAAAGATAGAATCTTGAATGGATGGCATGCATATAAAGCTGTACTCAAATGCCATCACAGGAAAAATCAATCAGCATAAACATTTAACAAAGAAGCAAGTTGTCTTGGACAAGAGCACAGCTATAAAATTAATAAAGCCTATCAGATGCAAATAAGGGAGGGAAAATCACGGGAAACAATGGCTTATCATTCTCTTGAAGCTCATCCTCTTCATCATAAATGATCTGCTTGTCCCGAAATGAGTGACCTGGCCCAGTAGGGAAATCCCAATTCATTGGGCCTTTCAATACAATCAAATAGAAAGCCCCAAGGGTGCCATATTCTAGGAGCCCAAACAATGTGATTGAAAAAATCCTCCTCTATCAGTCGTGGGTTGAGGATGGAAAGCATGGAAAACAAGGGCAAATATGGGTTGTACCCCTGGGCATAAATCACACTATTGGCTGCAACAGTGGGCACATCATAAAAACATGATGCAATGCACACAACATGTAACATTCACAGGCTGCAACGTGAAGATGCTATAATAGCAACCGATTAACTAACCTGATGTCAAGTTTTTCGCTAATTAATGAATGCTTGTTAATTCTATTAATCAATGTAATATTTCATGCACAGGCACAGATATGGTTGATTCAAGGTTTCCAAATTTTCCATGTCTTTCTTACTCCTCTTGATTGAGTCCCTCAATCCAAAATCAGAGTGTTGGCAATAAAAAAAAGCCTTCAAAAAAAGATGTTTGCTCTAATCAACAAAACCATTTTTTTCCCAACAAGGATATTCCCCATCAGAAACTAATTCCTTTCAAGCCGTGGAGATCACTAAGTTTTGCCTCAACAACAACCATATGATTCATGCACAATCCACATTAAAATCTAACTAAAATTTCTAAAAATCAGCACAGGAAAATCCAATACAACAAAATGCACATTACCAATTATCATATTCATAGGTATATACGCGCACATGCAGCAAACCTTTCAAACTCCTTTAGATTAAGCTAGAGAAGGAAGCTTACAACCTCAAAAATCAAACGCATAGATCAAAAACAGAATTATAAAATAAATTTTTTTTAAAAAAGTGAATGAACCACATACCTGTTGGCAAGACCATTGATAACCACTTCATTCACCACGTAAGAGAGAACCCTTTGCACGAAATTTGCACCACCGGCCATGATTATTTTCTCGGCTTCAAACTGAAAACGATTCCAATGTTACCCAGAAAATAAAAATTAAACTTTTTAGGGAGTTATCAATAATTCCCAAGTTTTCTTCCCTAATCTTTTTATTTATTCTGATTAGAAAACAAACCAAAAAACTATAAAAGAATAGAAAATATGGTTTCAGAACAGAAATTGAGAGCTGAGAATTGAAAAGGGTAATTAATCGCAAACCTTGATTTAGAGATTGTTATAGGAGAGGAGACTGATTGAAGATGTTTCTGGAAATAAGGCGGCGAAGAGGCTTAAACGGAGCTTTGAGTTTCGTTTATATTAGTGGCCTTCACTTCTTTCCATTATTATATTGAAACGCTACAATATTTGGATGATTTTTAGGATAAATTATTTTATAAGTGCATGAATTATTTGATAGTTTTTAATTAAATTTTCACTCTAGTTACAAAAAAAAAAACTATACATAATTAATTATCTAAAATTAATATTGACCTTTCGTAGGTTTGTATTAGTATTTTTATCTCTACAAATCCACTCGACATAAGTATTTTTTTCACAAATCTATCCGGTTTCACTCTAATAATTTTGCTTTAAATTCACTTAACTGACTTACACAATTAATTTTCTATAATCAACAGTTGGACAAAAAAACATAATTAAAAAAAACACAAGTTTAAGAACTTACTTGGAAATAAAAATAGTTGAAAGATCTAATTAAATTTTTTTTAAATAATTTAGAGATTATGAAATAATTTAATCATATTTTTATACTCTATACAAATTTAATATAATTTTTAGGAATTTAATTTTTTATATTTTAATAAAATATATTCTTAGTTTTAATGAGAAACTAAAACTAAATTATTATATAACTGTATAAATGCAAAATATGTTGATTTTTATAAAAACTAAAATTAATATTTTTAAATATTTCAAAGAATAAAAACATATTTTATGGGAAAATATATGTTATGTAGTTATAGTATAAAATAATTTTTTTTATTTAATCATAAATTATTATATATAGTAACTTTGTTGACTTTTAGGTAATCATCTTACAAATGTATTAAAAATGATTTTTAATTTAAATTTTTTTATATTAATAACGTATAGTAATTAAATTGTATGTTTTAAATGGAATTATTTAGACACATATTTTAATCTTACTTAAAAATTTAAAGAAAAATTAGGTTGTGTGATAAGATGATAATTTTATATATTAAAAGATAAAAATGTTAAAAACACTTGATACACTCTTTAAAATACATTCTCTTTTATTCATTATAATTTTAATATATTTTAAATAAATAAAAAATATATTTGAAGGAATGTGTTTCTAGCATTCTTCTTTATATATATATATATATATATATATATATATATATATATATATATATATATATATATATTATAGAATGAATGTGTTAATTATTTTACTTGTAATTTGCCTTAATTTAGAGGAAGTTAAATTTACAAGAGAAATGATTTTAAATATTTTGCAATAGTTAATTATTAATTTTTAAATACTTTTTTTTGTAATTTATTAAAATGATTAATGAAAGATACAGTACGGGTGATACTTGAGTCTAGCAGTATTAATAACTAGGTCAAACAACCCACATCCATTTATAAATTGACAGGTGAAATGACTTAGCTCATTTGTTATGATCCACAACTCTCTGAGCATAAAAAGTAAAAGCGACCTTTATTAGACTATTATTCAGGTAAAGTGGTTGAAAAAATGTTTAAGCCCATAGCTGTGTGATCAAAATCACCTTATATGGCCTAAATAATCTCACACACCCTAACTCTTTTATAAGGCTTTTCACAATGTGTCATGCTTGTTAGTACATTTGATTGATTTGATGTATGATTATGTTTCGATTATCATTGATTTTTTAACCGTTAGTATTGTGCTAGTCATTCACATTATTTAAAAATCGAGATTAAAATCTTTATAAATATCTTTTCTTTTTAACTCAATGAAATATCTTTTATTAAACATAAAATTATGATGGCCAGGTCCACCAAATATATAAGTCTATTAAACAATTAAGACTTAGTTTTCATCACAATTATCATTTATAGGATTTGTTTTTTTTCATCTTCACTCCATCTTGTTACCTGTACCTTTCTTTGAGTCCTTATGTGTTTTTTTATATACTTTATTGCAGTGTTTGTAGGCATAGTAGAGAATGTTCCTATCAAACTAAAAATAAATTTACAAATCTATATTCTTCTCTAGTTTTATTGAATTTCTTATTTCATTTTGGGTTAAAACAATTTTTTTAAGTTATTAATACTTGTACATTTAATTATTATAAAATAATCATTTTATTGATATATCAGTGTTGCCATGGAATTAATTTAGTTTCTATCTTTCTTAACTATGTCTCAAATCCAAACTCATTTCCAAATACCAAATTGAAAAACTCTTTTTTTACTCAAAAAATAAAATTTTTCAAAATTTCTTATTTTAAATAAAATTAGTGAGGGCCTCCTTTTTTTTTTTATCTTTTTTTCATAAATTCAATCGTTTGTTCTTGACAAGGGACAAGTTGTGACAATAGGTCATAAGCCATGAAACTGAAATTTTAGAATCTTCCTTTCACTTAGCATAGGTTCGCTGTGGAGATGTGAGATGACTTTGTATGTATAAATGTGACATAGTGAATGTGACCCTTTTTGGTTTCACAATGTACTCTAATGTCAACTCTATTCATGATGCACGTATATTTATATCACACAAATGGCATTTTAACATTAATGTACACAAAACAAAATAGTTGACATCTTCATGTCACAAGAGTTAAGAAAAAAAAAGGGCATGGATCTTTGTGCAAGATATATATTTGTTTGTTACAACATAGCCAAAAGTATTTGATTCCACGTATCAGGAACTCCAGGCAAACACCAGTGTATGCAATCTGCATTTTGTGGATTAGCCCTTTCCTCTTCAGTCAACAGTTTCCCTCCGGTTTCAGTGTAAACTGATGAATGTCCATCAATTCTGTATTCTGATATCTGTGTTATGTTGATGAATGTCACTGGAATTTTCATTTTCTTCACCACTTTTGCCACCACACTCATTATTCTCTTGTCAGAACCAGTTCCCCAGTGCTTCTTTTTCCTCACTGGCTTTGTCTCATTGAAGCATTTCACACCTTCCATGTTGCCCCAGTCTTGGCTTCTGAGAAACAACACATTTGATTTGTTACGATTGAGCAATTTACTCAGAGACATAAATGAAGCAAAGAATAACTTATTGGGAAAAATTGATTTTGGTTAAAATTGATTTTCAAGTAAATGTAATTTATGTTTGAATTTTTTTATCTAATGCAAAAGTTACCTAAATTGCTTCAACTTAAAATTAGTTTAGACCCTTAATCAATCCCTTAACCTGAAACTGCACATATGAATATTTATCCAAAATCAAGGACGGATCCAATTCTTTTTTTAGTGGGGGCAAAACAGAACTAGTTTACAATATTTCCAAAGAAAAAATATTTTAAACTTTTATAGACTACATAATCTCATGGTAAAAAATTTAATTTCAAATTACTTAAACGTCTAGAAATTACAACTGGGTCAATGTGTATGTATGTGCTACTTGTTTGAAAAATAAAGTGATAAAAGTAGTATTGATTTATTCTTTCTTTTATCTTTTATAAATTTTTACATTCATTTAAAAAAATAATTTTGTATTATGAGGCAATATCTATTTTTTTATAGGTATATTTTTTTTTTTATCAAATATAGTTAAGTAAAAAAAAAATATCTTAGTGGTAGCAATTGTCCCCACAATGCTTAAGGTGCATCCTTCCCTGCCTAAAATCACGTTAAATGGTATTTCAACTTGAATCTAAACGCGCATTTAACTTATAGCTTTAAGTTGTTGCCATAAAAAGTTTAACTTCATTAAAGTTTCCTTAAGATAGAGACCTTGTATGTGTTGGTGACATAGTGGTGAAAAAGACTCGTGTTTTGTTTGGATTGATGGTTGAGTCGATCCAGTTGGCCCACGTCTTCAAAGCTAACTTGTAAGCAACTGGGGTGTCAAATTCTTCATACCCTTCTTGTCCATTGGCAAATGAACCCCATCTGAAATTTGTAAACTAGAGGTTAGGCAATGCTTTCTTGCTTTTGGTTAAAGATCAAATGCTGCTAGAGATTGTTGAATGTTTGTTATGAACAAAAGAAGAATGACACACATAATATGCTGATTCAGTAGTAAGTATCAAAGAAAGCCTACATTGTTTTAATCCTAACACCACTCATCCACCATACATAGGTGTTAAAAACAAGGATGTCCACACCCGTCCAGTTTTTGGCTCTTTCAGCTATAGCATCCACTTTTATTATCCTTTTCTTTATATCTATGATGTCAATGTCACTGTTGGACTCCACAAGATATGGGGCCCAATAGAATTCTATAGTAGCATTGTAAGCCTGTGAAAGTACAGATACAAAAAAGAATGAGCTTGAGATTTCCAAAAAAGAAGCATGATGTCTAATAGTTAGTGTCATTATTTGAGAGAATTCCTACTAGTAATAGATTTTATTGTGTTAAGTGTCAATTACATAATTGAGAGCCCGGCAGAGCCTCTGATTAAGTTAAGGACAAAATTTAGATGCAATTTTATATGTGCTTTTGGTGTTGTTCTGCAATCACAATTAGAGCTTCACCTCGGTGATTTGGGTTATGCAGATCAGAGGTAAAACTCTGATTCTAATTGGAAACAACACCCAAAACACATAAAACTGCATCTAAGTTTTGTTCTTAAGTTAATAGCTGATTGAGTTGAGTCAACATCTTTGACCATATATTGAATGCATGTATCAATACCTTGGCTGTGAAAACTGAATGAACTCTTCCTAGTTGCATAGACTTATGCTTATGAGGTATGACCCATTCTACCAAGCAGACAAAAGATTCCCATTGGTTTCTTTGCAGTGAATCCCCCACAAATAGCACCCTTTTCCCTTGAAGCTTTCTGAGGGCAAGCTCTGGGTTGAAACTGCAAAAAATAGTCATTTTGGAATATAGGTTATATAAACTAAACATACATATATCTATGACCAAAAAGTATGCATACTTAAAACAAGTTCTTCAATTACAATTGGCTTGTTGGAGTGTGAAGCTTACCGTGGCAAGGTGCAATCTTCTGGCTGCCACTCCCAATGGCGATAGTCAGAATCATTCCTCCCATTCTTGACACAAGAAAATTGTCTATCTATGTATGGACAGCTTATGTCTGAGTAGAGAGGCTTTATTGAATGGTTAAACACCCATTTCCCATTTGCAACATTGCACTCCTCAGGGTCAAAATCAAACCTGTCATCAATCCATGATGATGCATTCACAACCACAACCTCCTCATCTGTTTTTTTGTCACCTGCTAGGACAATCATGATGAGATATCATTGCATTAGAATCAAACCGATAAACAAAAACATGAAAAGGCAAAGACGAGATAAGGTGAGGTATATGTTTAGTTGTGGCATTTGTCAAGCTGACTTACTAGTCTTTGGTTTGGTGGTTTTTCTAGGACATGGCTTGAACTTGAAAATGGACTTGGAAGAGAGGAAACTGAGCCTCTCTACATACAAGATAGCCACAAAAGCAAGAACACAGGTTGTGATGACAATGATGGGAAGAGGAAGCTTTCCTCTGGGGTGCTTCATTATTCCTGAAGGGATCATGGGGGATGAGTGGAGCTTAACGGTGGGAAGAGTTTAATGAAGTGGTGCTCAACACAACAGAATGATGAGGACATTGTACAAAGGGTTTAGAGGGGTAGGTTTTATGCATTTTTTGAGTAGGAGTGAAGTTAAAGCATAGTATACTTTGGCATGACTAAAAAATGCTAAAAGATACTGGAGGTTAAGGAATGGGTTGAAAGGCTAACATCTTTGGCACCTCATACTTTGGCCATGTAGAGAAAGCTATGCATTTAGCCACACATCATGCTTTCTAGTATCTACATCATTAAGTAGACCCTGTAGAATATTCATTGTGTGGGAAATATACTATTTTTGTCAAGTTTCTGTCTCTCTCTTATGTCTTGTTGAATATTAAATAGATCTGTTCACACCATCAAGTATATGCTGGTCCCAAATGATTATTATACTAAATTGTGTCTTACTCCATTTTTTTTCACTACTTTTTGATGTACGGAATAAGCATTATGTATACCACACACACAGATCTATTGTGCAGGAGTTGATGAATTCCTTAGTAGTATTTGCTATGTACATTAGAATTCATGCAAGTGAAAAATTGAGTTAAATTTTGTAAACTGATTTGCTTTGAAAATTTCAATTTGTTTAAGCATTAAAAAGGGAATTACCTTTTTAAATTATATGGATATTTTATAAAAAAGTCATTGTCTAAAATTTTATAATATGATGACATTAAATCAGGTCGTTAAGGTATTTGAGTAAATTATACACCTAATTTAATCATGATTCTCTATTATTCTCCATTTAAAAGGAGGAATCATGTGCAGCAATTGAATGCTGTTCTATACACAAACAGCTACCAAACAAGAATGTTAAGATCACAAACCACGTTTGGATGTGATTCCTCTCTACCCAAACATGCCTTTCTCTATAGCACAGGATAAGTCCAGCAATCTTGTTCTTCCACTATACACACAATATATCGATTATGCAAGGTTGTTCCAATATTGAGTGGGACATGATAGCTTCCAATATGTTCTGATTGCAATACTCAACTTATCCTGTTCTTTTTTTTATAGCAACTAGTAGTTGCATGGGAAACTTTTTTTCTTTCTTTGCTCCCTGTATGTCCATTTGTCCTTTTGTGGTTTTAGAGGAATCTTGAAAAATTGTTCCTTCTCACCTTTTTGCCATTCTATTCCTTCCAAATCCTTGCTAGCTAGATTTTGACGTCAATATATAAATGCTAGAAAAATTGAGTAGAAAAGACCTTGTGTGTTCTTTTTAGTAGAAATTGATATTTATGTTACACTTTGTAGTGTTGTATGATTTCTTCAGAACTTCTATCTTTATGCAAAAAGGAGAAGAGATGGTTCAAATGTACTTAATTGAGTTTTAGGGAGAGACAGAGAGGAAATAAAAAGTAGTTACAAATTAACTTACAAGAGTGACATAATTGATCCAATTTAATTAAGCTGAAGTAAGACACAGAGAGAAAAGGGTATGAAAATAAAGCAAAGAAACAAAGTTGTAATTGATTAAGTAAAGTTCTTAAAAAGAAATAGAGGGGTAGGGGTTGAATTGCGTACGAGACTTAAAGTAGGTGAGATACACGATTTGAATGTACTTGAAACTCAGCATGAGAGGGAAACTTAACTGAATTTGATCGTATTGGAATATGATTTTGTTTCTATACATGATTTACTGATTTGCCAAATTACTCTTCTTAGATAATCTTTTTCACTTTGAAATTGAGGGATGACTGAATTATTTTACCATATATGAAAATAATAATTAATTTCCTTATTCAGAATATTTCAGCTTATAAATTTCAATACATGATGAAGTTATAACTTATAAGTTATAAAATATTTTTTTCTGTTATAAATAATACACTATATAAGAAAAATGAATCCCCATACTTTCCTTGTGCAGATCTTAGTAATTTCAACACGTGCCAAATCCATTCAATATGGGTGAAGTCATTGACAAGAAAAATGCATTCCTTTAATAAGTAGTAGTAACATGCATGCTAGCCAATTTTTATTGGTCTAATCAAGTATACACACAGCACTAGTCACATACAAAATTATTCATTTTCAAGAGCAGGTAATTATGAAGATCATTTAACAAAGTGGGGTGTGAAGAATGTGAAGGGTGAGCTGTTTTTGTGGGAAAGTTGGAGGGCAGAACGTGAGAATACCTTCCAGAGAAGTAGCAAAGCAGCAATGAACCAACCCTAATATTGGAGGCTCTAACAGCTTTGAAATTAATTTCATAGTGAAAGCCACCCATGATCTTGGCTTTGAAAACGTTTCCAATTAGGAAATTGACATTACAACTTAATACACAGTGGTTGCACTAACCTAATCAGACCGTACAACAGAAAATTGACATCCTTAAATTAATAACAATTAAAGCGTTGATTCAAATTATTATCATGTACAATATCCTTAATCAACTCAACAAATCCTGAATGGGTGACCCTAAAGCATTGAAGTCGAAAATACACCTAGCCAGTAGTCACTAATAATCATTAAGCAATAGAAATCTCCACTGTAATTCAGCATCAACATCAAACTCATTACTAAAATTGGGTATAATGAATAAAGAAATCCACCACTTGCAATTTGAGGGAATTTTGATTAAGCTGTTGCTTGAAAAATGGATTTGACCTAAAGCCATTACGTCAATTTTCCAATTGTAGGTAACACAAATTTCTCTCTAATATAACTTTCTTTGCTTACAATCTTAATCTTATTTAGAAGGTAGAAAAATAGAAATATGTTTTTTTTAGTCAACGAGGAAGGTAGAAATAGTGAGTTTTCTTTTAGTCAAATGGGTACAATTTTGCTGTTAATAAAACTAATATTCTAATAATTAATATTTATTGATAAATTTTTTATTTGGATGAAATAAATAGAAATATTTAGATTTAAATGTAATTATGATCCTCATATTTTGTTCGATTCATAATTTTAGTTTCTTATTTTAAAATTAAGGAATTTGATTCTCTTATTTTTAAAAAATTCTTTAATTTAGTCTTTCAATTTTGAAATAAAAACATTTAGTCCTCTTATTTTAAAAAATTTGTAATTTTGATCAAATTTTTAATTTTTTTTTACATTTTATTTCTTTTGTTTTGGTCTTATTAAATCCTAAATCTACTATATTTATTTAAGATATCATCAAGAAATAATTCAATTAATTACAAAATAAAATTAAAAGAAATAAATCATAGAAAAAATTAAATATTAAAACAAAATTGTGAATTTTCTAAAATATGAAAACTAAAATTATGAATTTTTTAAAATATATGGATCAAATATTTGTATTTTGAAATAAAATGGTCAAAATTACAGATTTTTTAAAATAAGAGGACTAAATATCTCAATTTTAAAATAAAGGGATTAAAATTATGAATTGAATTAAATAAAGAATTATTGTGTTTAATTCAAATATTTATTTAGTTGCCCGCTTTTGTTCTTTACTTTGCTGGAATGCTGAACACAAGCCCATACAAAACATAAAGTAAGGACCTGAATGCTTCTTTATGGGGCAGTAATACCAGTAAACAAAAACGACAATTAAATATTTATATAAAATAACGACATTCAACCTTGAAAAATGTAACCCAACAAATTAAAATAAGTTTCTGATTGGAAATTCTTCACTTACAATTGTTCATTCTCTTTTTTTTTATTGGGTGCCGTTGTCACTATGCTTGTCCGCTCCTACTACGATGCATGGGTATTGGACAAAAATGCTGCGTAAGACCCTTTAACCTTTGCTGTGTCGTAAGGTAATACAGCACGAGTGTTGTTAGTTGCGCTGGATCCATATTGTGTATGCTGACATCCAGTATTTAAAAAACCATTTGGTGAATCATTAATTAATTCGTATGATTTAATTTATATTAAAAAAATATTTATACATATTTTAAAAATTCTAAAATAAGTCTTATAACAAATATTTAATATAATTTCATAAATTCATTTTTCAAGTCCAATTAATTGACAATCAAGAGTGAGATTCTAACCTAAAAAAACAAGTTCTAAACAAATAATAAATTATAACTAAATCAAATAATTTTTCTTCTTTTATTTTGTTTTCATAATTATAAAGTTCACGTCTGTTTCCACAAAATATGGCTAAATAAAATAATTTTAATTTGTTTTTCTAAATTTTCTAATTTAAGGCGATTCTCAAAATATATTACTTTCTTCATATCTTCCACATTCTGTGTTACTTAATTAGAAAAATTTAAAATTCATAAAATAAGAAAATTCAATTATATTTAATTAATTTTGTAAATTAAGACAATTCTAAAAAGACATACCTTCCTCATTTATGTATATAAATTAATTTCGTAAATTAAGTCAACATTAAGAAAGTACCTTCCTTATTTATGTATCTAACTAACTAGTTAATTAATTATGTTTCTTATTTATTTTAACAATAACAGAGCAAAATTGTCCAAATGATATTCTTCTTGATAAAAAAATATGAGATGGGTCAAGTCCAATTCTCACAAAAGACTAACAATATACAAAAGAGGAACCCCTAAACTCTTAAGTCTTAACATTGCTCCAGCCGCCAAGAGGACTTGATGGGTTTGCTCTCAGTGGAGGGTATGAGAGGCTACAATGCAGAGATGATATTGGTTCTGTGTGGTTGAGTGAGTCCCAGAGAGAGACATAGATAAACGATTGCACCAGTGAAATGATGGTGGTTCGAGGTTGACGACGCCAGTGAAGTTTGGTCTTTGGAGGTCAATTGTGATTAGATTAGGGACTAAGGTTCACTCGACAAAAGCTTCATGTGAATTTGAGAGATAGAGACAACCTCTTTTGTGTTCGTCATTTTTTTGTTTATTAATCAAGACAATTTTGATTTATAGATATTTTTTTTAAAAAAAAAACTGACCCAGATTGGGTCAGTAGTTTATTGGTCCAACCATAAACCCAGTTGGGTCGCATCGGGTCACACCGAGTTAATTGTATGACCGATTCAATAGTTAAATCGATTAAACCTTCAATTCATGGTTGAACCGATTAGACCGATTGGGTCGGTCTAGTTTTAAAACACTGATCACATCACACATATAATATATTTGATTTTCTATTAAGAAAGTGTGGAATCACTTCAAGGGAACTACTATTAGCCCCTACAAAATTACTTTTGGCCCACACCACACTTCCCTGCCCTACCTTTCTTTCCTCCTGCCCTTTCTTTATTCCTTTTACCCCTTCCTCTTTCCCTCTCTTCACTCATACAAGTTGGAGGTATTTCCCCCCCCCCCCTTTTGTAAACATAACATAATCATGATTTTGTTGTGCATTTTGCATAGCGAAGTCATGATTCCGTTTTTCTTTCGAGTTTTTGGTAACACAAGGAAATCATGATTTTATTGTGTAATAATTTATGTAACACAATGCAACCAATGGATTGGAATACATTTATATTAATGAGGTTACAATGCTACCTGGATGGGGAGATATGGATGATGGAAGCCAATGTTTCTTTTACCAACCCAGCCTTTTATATGGAGTCAAGCCTAATGATATTGGTGTGAGGAATGATAATGATCAAGATGTGGGTGGTGATGATACCAATATGTATTTGTAACCTAACTATCTTGACTTTTCTAGTTATTTCATGACTTTTATATGTTTGTGTTTTGTGAAACCTTGTGTTTTGTTACTGAATAATTTTTTTGAGTCTTTTAGGTTATTCAAGAGCACAATGATTTGTTAAATTGGGCTCGACATGTGGGAAAGGAGCACGGGTTTATGGTTGTAATTTGTTGACTCATTGGCAAGCATACCAAGTCATCAAGTAGTATTCAATAAATAAGAGTTATCGTTCCCACGAAAACTCGAACAATACTTAGCAAATGGCACATGTTTTTACTATCTAAACTAACAAATAAATAATGATGATTTGAACATAGCATTCAACAATAGAGATAGAGCAAAACAAAGCTACAAGTTAAATATTTAGGGGATTTTCGATAAACACACAATAAAATGATATAAAATTCAAATGACGAAGGTTATCGAGGTTAGATTTCGCCGAACTAAACTCTCTTTACACTAAAACATGATACTCATAATCTAATGTTAATATCAGTCACAGTTCAAAAATTGTATTCTAATCCCTAATTCTTTAGGTGAAAAGACCTAAGTTTTCTCATTAAATGTCAATCCCTTGCACATTTAACAAAGAAGTTTGCTTTAAGCTCAATGACCCAAAGATAATCATTACCCCTCATCCTATTTCTAGCTCCGGGGTTTAATGGGCATTTTACCACAGTTCAAGATAAAGAAAGTACTTTCCAATAACAATCTTATCTAAAAATCAAGTTGTTGGACAAGTGGCCTCAATAACTTAAGAGAGGGGGGTGAATTAAGTTTCAAAATTTTCTTACTAACAAACTTTAACCCCCTTTTAAATGATATATGATAGGCATTTAATAATATTCTTTTAATTGCGCAAGACAAAGTAACCTGCAATAAAATAACTGAGATAAGGAAAAAGAGAAATGCAAACTCAATTTATACTGGTTCGGCCACTTCCCGGGCCTACGTCCAGTCCTCAAGCAACACACTTGAGATTTTCTACTATCTCTGTAAATCCTTTACAGACTTTGAAAAGACTTTGGGATTCCTCACCCTTGTGTTCAAAATTCTCACAAGCCAAGAGACAAACAGTCTCTTGATTACAACTGAGTTTATGAGATGTACACATTGATTTCTCTCTTTTAGAGTAGATGATACAAATTGAAGATCTTAGAAGAATTTTCAATAGATTTGCAAGTGTTTGGCCAATAGTTTTTTAGAGAGCATTTGACAATTAAGTTATCTTAGAACATCTTTCACTACCTTTTCAAAGTCAGACACACACATATATAGGCTCATTGTGCTTTTTCAAAATAGTTTGAAGAGATGTGTCTTTTCAAAAAGCTTTTCTGAAATTTTCTCACTAGTAATCGATTATAGGATTCTGGTAATCGATTACACAGATCAAAATTCAAACAGTTATGTGTCGTTAGTAAAAAATGTCTTCATAAACTCTCTAGTAATTGATTACACAGTATGGTAATTGATTATCAGTTAAAAAATATCTTTTTGAACTGATTTAGCCTTTGATAAAGGAGTGTTTGATACTAAAGATGTTGAGGCCAAACTAAAACAATCAAATTGAGATTCTTTAAACAAATTTACTAAGTTTTTATCTTAGATTTACTTGATCTTGTTTGTTTGACCTTGAATTAATCTTGAAGCAATCTCTGTTTGCTTAACCTTGAATGTTTCTTGAAGAAATCTTGTTTGCTTATACTTTGGCATCATCAAAAACCTGTATACATACATTCACATTCTCCCCTTTTTTGATGATGACAACCATTATCAAGTAAATTCTTTTTTGGCATCATCAAAACCTGCATGATTCACACAAGCTATGTGAGACTAATCCATAACAAGCATAAAGCATAGAAGTAAAACACTAACATTGAAGAACAATATGAATATATAACACTATTTCAAAAGAAATACATGAAAGCATAAGGTTCAGTACAATCTAATCCCAACAAAGGAAGGTTTAGCTATCTATCTTTATGAAATATCCAAAAGCAAGAAAGATGGAAGAACAATGGGAGGAGAAAGTTGGAGAGAAATAACTTTAGTAAAGGATCTATTTTTTACAGAATGAAGAACGTCAATCAAAATGAGTGTGAAAATCTATTTATACAATTCCAAAAATATGCACTTAAGTGAGGGTCTGCTTAAGCAAAAAATTTCAGGCTTATACAGATACTCCAACTATGCAATTCCGCACTTCTATCTAAATTCAACTTAAGCCAAAAATTGTTTGGCTGAAGTTGATTTTTCTCTACAACTTTCTTTTTCATCTTCTTTGAAAAGGAACTTGAATTTAGGCCTTCCAATCCCAACTTAAGCACAATTGAGTTGTAAGTTCTACTTCAAGCTTTCACTAAACCTTGCTCAGAAAAATCCAATTCAATATCCTACAAAATAATTCATCAATAAGCATATGCAATCTAGCAAAATGACAAGTTAAAGAGAACAAACTACAAATTAGTAATTTACATCAAAAAGGAATAAACCAAGTCCTAAATAAGAGAAAATATGAGATAATTGCCAAAATCCACATGTCTAAATTAAGTATTTTTGACAATTATCATGATTCAAAAGTCAAAAGTAAAAAAAAAATGTTATATTGGGTTGCAAAAAAAGGGGAAAAAAGTACACACAGTACAAAGACAAGTTAGTGCACAAGTTCACTAAAATAAAAAAATGTGGGTGTTCTTTTAAATTAAAAGGAAGATTAGTGAGAATCATAGGATGGAGAGTTACTGTAAAATGTGGTTTCCATGGCCATAAAGTGATGGCAACACTACTTGGCCTTTCATATGTTGGTCGTTTAAGCAGTGGAGAAAAAATTATGGTTAACCAATTGATCAAAAATATGGTGAAGCCTGGTCAAATTTTGTTGACAAACAAAGATCAAGATCAAACAAATATCAACACCATCAAAACCATATACAATGAACAAAAAGGGCTAAGAACAGAAATAAAACATCTGATGAAGTTGATAGAACGCGACAAATATGTTTATTAGTATAGACGGCTGGACAATGAAGATGTTGTCAAAGATATATTATAGGCACATCCAAATTCCATCAAAGTCTTGAATTCATTTTCAACAATTTTGATTTGTGATACAACTTACAAGACAAACAAGTATCGTTTTTAGTTGTTGGAAATTATTGGTATCACTTCAACAAATATGACTTTTGTTGTTGCCTTTGTTTATTTAAGTTCTAAGAGAACAAATAATTTTGAATGGGCTTTAAGTAAGGTGAAAGGATTGTTTGTGAAGGATGATGTGTTGCCTCATGTTATTGTCAGTGATAGGGATCTTGCTTTCATGAATGCATTAGAGACTGTGTTTCCTTCTTAATGCCAGTGCAAAATGCAAAACCTTCGTGGATAAGGCTAAAGAGTGATAAAATATCATGAATGCTTGGGAACTACTGTTACAGTCTTCAGATGAATGCTTGAAAAATATTTATTGTTCCAAAATACATGTTTGATACTGTAGATGCAAAGATATTTTGATGTTTTGATGATGCCAAAGGATCACGTGCTTCTCAAGTTTTATTCAAGACAAGAATCCAAAAAAATTCAAGATATATGATCAAGATAATCTCTAGAGTCTTAGGAAGGAAATTCCAAAGTGAAACAGAAAGAGTTTTGGCCAAAGAATTTAAGTTAAAATGTTTTAACAAGAGATTTGAATTATTTTGTGATATGCATGACATTGAACATAACTTTTTTGCACCTAGAACCCCTCAACAAAATGGAGTTGTTGAAAGGAAAAATAAGTCTTTGGAAGAAATTGCTAGAACCTTATTAAATGATACTCCTCTTCCAAAATATTTTTGGGCTGAAGCCGTTAATATTGCATGCTATATCATGAATAGGGCTTTAATAAGACCAAATTTAAAGAAAACTCCATATGAATTGTTCAATGGTAGGAAACCAAACATCTCGCATCTTCATGTTTTTGGTTACAAGTGTTTTGTATTAAACAATGGAAAAGAAAACTTAGGAAAGTTTGATGCTAAGTCAGATGAAGGAATTTTCCTTGGTAATTCTTTTCATAGTAAAGCTTATAGAATATATAATAAGAGAACAATGACAATTGAAGAATCTATTCATGTTTCCTTTGATGAGTCTAATGTTATTTCTCTAAGAAAGGATATTTTAGATGATATTGCAGAATCTTTAGAACAAATGCATATTCATGGACAAGATTCTAAAGAAAATGGAGAAGGAAGCAATGAAGATCCTCCAGTAGAAGTCAAAGCAAATAATGATCTTCCAAGAGAGTGGAAAGCTTCAAGAGATCATCCCCTTGATAGCATTATTGGTGATATCTCAAAAGGGATAACAACTAGACATTCTCTTAAAGATTTATGCAATAATATGGCTTCGTGTCTATGATTGAACCTAAAAATTTAAATGAAGCCATAATAGATGATCATTGGATAGTTGCTATGCAAGAAGAACTAAATCAGTTTGAGAGAAACAATGTGTGGGAACTAGTAGAGAAACCTGAAAACTACCCCATCATAGGAACAAAATGGGTTTTTAGGAATAAGTTAGATGAACATGGCATAATCATTAGGAATAAGGCTAGGTTAGTTGCAAAAGGGTATAATCAAGAAGAGGGAATAGATTATGAAGAAACATATGCTCCTGTTGCAAAATTAGAAGCCATTAGAATGCTTTTAGTTTATGCATCCATAATGAATTTTAAGCTTTATCAAATGGATGTTAAAAGTGCTTTTCTAAATGGCTTAATTCAAGAAGAAGTATATGTTGAACAACCCCCAGGTTTTGAAATGTCATATAAGCAAAGTCATGTTTATAGATTGAAAAAGGCTTTATATGGTTTGAAACAAGCCCCTAGGGCATGGTATGAACGTCTAAGCAAATTCCTTTTAGAAAACGATTTTTCTAGAGGAAAAGCGGATACCACACTATTCATAAAGAGAAATCATGATGATATTTTGTTGGTTCAAATATATGTTGATGACATAATCTTTGGATCCAATAATGATTCACTGTGCAAGGAGTTCTCTCTTGATATGCAAAACGAATTTGAGATGTCGATGATGGGAGAACTAAATTACTTTCTGGGATTACAAATCAAGCAAACTAAAGTAGGTATATTCGTCAATCAAGCAAAATACTGCAAAGAATTGATCAAAAGATTTGGGATGGAAAGTGCAAAGCACATGGCTACACCTATGAGCACTGGCTGTTACTTAGATAAAGATGAATCTGGTCAGTCTATAAACATGAAACAATATCGAGGTATGATCGAATCTCTTCTCTATTTATCTGCTAGTAGGCTGGATATCATGTTTAGTGTATGCATGTGTGCTAGGTTCCAATCCAATCCCAAACAATCACATTTGAGTGCAGTAAAAAGGATCATAAGATACTTATTAGGAACGATCAATTTAGGTTTATGGTATCCTAAGAACTCAACGTGTAACTTAATAGGATACTCTGATTCTGATTTTTCTAGATCCAAAACTGATAGAAAGAGCACAAGTGGGACTTGCCAATTCATTGGATCTACTCTTGTCTCATGGCATAGCAAGAAGAAAAACAGTGTTGCTTTATTCACTGCTGAAGTGGAATATATTATTGCCGGCAGTTGTTGTGCACAAATTTTATGGATGAAGCAACAACTCTCTGACTATGGAATCTTTCTTGACCATATACTCATTAGGTGTGATAATACAAGTGCAATCAATCTTTCCAAAAATCCAGTTCAACATTCGAGAACCAAACATATAGAAATTAGGCACCATTTTCTAAGAGATCATGTTCTGAAGGGAGATTGTATGCTAGAATTTGTTGATACAAAGAATTAGCTTGCTGATATTTTTACAAAACCTCTCCCCAAGGAAACATTATTTTCCATTAGAAGAGAATTAGGCCTCTTAGGTGTTAGTGATTTGGATAAATAAGGATTGATTAGTTGATTGAAACATTTATGTTTAATGATTGATTGATTGTGTTTTTGATTAAGTATGTTATTATGCTTAATTTTGCTTGACTACTATTAAATTCTTGTTAGTATGATTGATTGATAGAGTTTGATGATGATTTTAGACATAGACTTAGGAATTTTTTAAGAGAAAAGGCTCATATAGTGTTCTGGTAATCGATTACGAACCTGTGTAATTGATTACAGTAGAACATTAGCCTTGTAATTGATTACAATATCCTGTAATCGATTACCAGTGGTCCTATCTATAAAAGCTAACGTGAACCAGCAGTGCAACGCAGCCACACCTCCCCTCGTCGCGCCTCTTCTTCCCTAAATTTCCAAACACCATCTCTCCCTTGTTTCTTCACCAAATCGACTCCCACAACTTCCAATCTTCTTCTTTTTCGATTCTCGATTTATTCCACCAATCAAAATTCTCAAAAACACATCAGAATGGTTGAATCGTCCAAGAAAAGAAAGGGATCTTCCTCCTCCACTGCGCCAACTAGAACACCATGTCTCGAAGCCACCGGAGCATCCCCAACACCAATTCCACCCTCCTTGTCATCCTCTACACTGTTTTCATCTTATGAACAGCGTATCTGATACTCTTCTCTCTTTTCCTCTCGTCCAATTCTTGATCCCAAATTCTTTGATGGGGAAACATTTGATTGTTATCAAGTGTTTCAAAACACTGGTCTGATTCCTTTTATGTCATTAAAATTACCATATTATCCTGAGTTAATACGAGTCTTTTACTCAAATTTGAAAATTCAGGATGAAACTTTGATTTCTGAGGTGCATGGTATCCCTATGATTATTGATGAGTATATTTTCTTTTCTCTCACACAACTACCCAGTCAGGGTGCACCTTTTGAGGGCACCATTGTTGACGATTGGAAGTTTGATTACTCCAGTCATGATGCCCACCGCATGGTCTGCATTGACCAGGCGGATATGAATGGTATACTACTTGCCGGGTTATTGACATTTGATTGTCGCATCATGCACTATATCATTGTTAGAATTTTGATGCCTTGTTCTTCTAATCTAGCTCAAGCCTCTGAGGAGGACTTGATTCTGATGTGGGCTTTCTTGACCAGTCGTCAAATCGACTGGGCCCATTTTATTCATTACCGCATGCATAAGGCATTGTAGTCTATTGCACCTCTCCCTTACCCTCCGCTTGTGACTTTATTTCTTCAACATTTTGAAATTCCCTTGAATTTTGAGCCCTTTGTGCAAGTTAAATGTTCCTTTGCTATTGGTGTCAGTGCGGTAACCTCCTTCGGCTACCGTAAGGACATGGACGGGCAATGGTTGAAGAAGGATGCGCAACCTCCGCAAGATAAACACACTCCCTCTCGTTCGCCTCAGAGAGATGACTCATTTGCCCTCATGAATGAAGTTCTCTTAGAATTACGTGGTATTCGCACCTATGTTGGTGAGCGCTTTGATTCCTTGGATGGTCGTATCGATGCCATTGATGCTCGTTTTGCTGGGATGGACACTCGCATCACGCAATTTGAAGATGACATGAGCTTCATCCGCCATTGCTTTGATCCTCTACAGATTCATAGATTCTAGTTATTTATGTTTTAGTTTCTGCTTTTTTCGTACTTATTTTCTGGCCTTGTATTTTGGCTTTCATTAAGACTTCTGACTTTGGTTGTTTTGCTTAGTTATTTATGTTTGGTTGGTTGAATGATAGTTGTTTTTAGAACACTATGTTTGACTGATTATGGTTGTGACTGAATTATGTTTGATTACGAATTGAGAATGGTAATGGCTATGTTAGTCTCCATGCACTTTAGCTTTTTGATGTTGCCAAAGGGAGAGAGAAACGGGGCTTAGAAGCTTAGAAATCAAGAGATCATAAATTCCAAAACATAGGGGGAGTATGGGATGAGTGAACGTTATATATTATATATATTTTATCTTGTATCTTGATTTCAGGAATTGTCATCATCAAAAGGGGGAGATTGTTGTATGATGTTTGATACACAGTCTGGTAATTGAATATCAGTTAAAAAATATCTTTTTGAATTGATTTAGCCTTTGATAAAGGAGTGTTTGATACTAAAGATGTTGAGGCCAAACTAAAACAATCAAATTGAGATTCTTTAAACAAATTTACTAAGTTTTTATCTTAGATTTACTAGATCTTGTTTGCTTGACCTTGAATTAATCTTGAAGCAATCTCTGTTTGCTTAACCTTGAATGGTTCTTGAAGAAATCTTGTTTGCTTATACTTTGGCATCATCAAAAACTTGTATACATACATTCACATTCTCCCCCTTTTTAATGATGACAACCATTATCAAGTAAATTCCTTTTGGCATCATCAAAACCTGCATGATTCACACAAGCTACGTGAGACTAATCCATAACAAGCATAAAGCATAGAAGTAAAACACTAACATTGAAGAACAATATGAATATATAACACTATTTCAAAAGAAATACATGAAAGCATAAGGTTCAGTTACAATCTAATCCCAACAAAGGAAGGTTTAACTATCTATCTCTATGAAACATCCAAAAGCAAGAAAGATGGAAGAACAATGGGAGGAGAAAGTCGGAGAGAAATAACTTTAGTAAAGGATCTATTTTTTACAGAATGAAGAACGTAAGTCAAAATGAGTGTGAAAATCTATTTATATAGTTCCAAAAATATGCACTTAAGTGAGGGTCTGCTTAAGCCAAAAATTGTTTGGCTGAAGTTGATTTTCCTCTACAACTTTCTTTTTCATCTTCTTTGAAAAGGAACTTCAATTTAGGTCTTCCAATCCCAACTTAAGCACAATTGAGTTGTAAGTTCTACTTCAAGCTTTCACTAAACCTTGCTCCAAAAAATCCAATTCAATATCCTACAAAATAATTCATCAATAAGCATATGCAATCTAGCAAAATGACAGTGGGTAAAATGCTTCCTGAAATGATTTTAAAATGTTTTTGAATACTTTTGAAAACATGTAATCAATTACACAAGTATTGTAATCGATTACCAGCAGTTGAAACTATTTATAACAACTATTAGAAATTTGAATTCATATTTTACACTATGTAATCTATTACACTTGGATGGTAATTGATTACCAACAGTTATTAAACATTTTGTAACAGGCAGAATTCAAATCTTAAAGCCTGTAATCGATTACACTAGTCTTGTAATCGATTACCTGAAGAGATTTTCAAAAATAATTTCCAAGAGTCACATCTGTTCGAATGGTTTTTAATGGCCATCAAAGGTCGATATATATGTGACTTGGAACACGAATTTGCTTAGAGTTTTTCTGAACAAAAAGTCTTATCCTCTCAAAAACATAATTGTCTTATCCTCTAAAACATTCCTTGACCAAAACACTTGTAATTCAATAAGGAATTATTCGAGTGCTTCAATGTACAATCTATCTCTTTCAAGAGAGATTTCTTCTTCTCTTCTTCATACTTCTGAAAAGGGATTAAGAGACCGAGGGTCTCTTGTTGTAAAGAAATCTGAACACAAAGGAAGGGTTGTCCTTGTGTGTTTCAAAAGTGGTAAAGGATTTGTAAGATAGTGGAACTCCCAAGAGGGTTGCTTGGGGACTGGACGTTGGCAACGGACTTTGTCGAACCAGTATAAAAACTGTGTTTGCACTTTCTCTTCCCTAAACTCTTTTATTTATTGTTACTTTACATTTACATTCAGATTGTTTAATTTGAATCATCATTTAGAAATTCATCTTTAAGGGAAATTGGAACTTGCATTAAAATCAAAGTAGAATTTT
The DNA here is from genome assembly GCF_000004515.6 of Glycine max. Taxonomy (NCBI): domain Eukaryota; kingdom Viridiplantae; phylum Streptophyta; class Magnoliopsida; order Fabales; family Fabaceae; genus Glycine; species Glycine max. Next base: position 48,702,224 of record NC_038254.2, on the reverse strand, counting down.
AATTGCAGAAATAGTTTGTAATATCTTAATTCATCCCCCTTCTTAAGATATCTGAGGCCACTTGTCTAACAGATACCTTTCAAGGAGAAGTTTGTATAAGCATGGGTTGATCGGGTGATACATCTTAGAAACACAACAACAAATAGGTACATAAATTATTTGACATTGATTTTTTTAACGTTTCATTTTGTTAAATTAAAAGTAATTTTAAACATTTCATTTTGTTATATAATAGGGTTGAAGGCATACATGCGAGATTGAAGAGTTTGCTTAGTGATAGCATGGAAGATTTGTGTAGTTGTTGGGATGCAATGAATAACATGCTTGTCTTGCAGCGGATGATGATTAAGGCATCATTCTAGAAAAAACATAAATATGGTTGAACACATGTTTAATACCCTGGTATATAAGAATTTACACAACTTTGTATCAAGAGTAACACAAGACATCATTTTCCATGAGTTGCAACGGGTTGGCATCATAAGTACTAACAATTCTACTTGTGGCTACACACTTAGAGTTACTCATGGTCTGCCATGTGCTTGTGAACTTAAACAGCTTATCAATATATATGGTTCCATTCCTTTAAAGTTCATTCATGTACATTGAAAAATGTTATCCATTCATAGTTCAGAAGACATGGGTGACTCTTGGGGGACTTAACCCTAACACATAAGGTTTATGCATTGCTAAAGAGATTTTCATAATTAGACATGTGCAGTAAAATCACCTTAAAGAAAAAAGTCTATGAACTTGCATTTTTGGATACGACTTCAATGTGCCACCTCTAGAGAAAGTAAAAACAAAAGGTGCACCAAAGTCTATAAAATCTTCCAAATGTGAACCTTCAATGTGGGAGTGTGTTGATGAAATGAACATGATGGTTGGCAGTTCAAGAACTTCAAGTGTGGCTCACAAAGTTGGTCATCACAAGAAGAAGACAAAAATTGATCATTATATGGTTGAATTTCCCGATGAGATGCAACAATACATTCTGAACATCGTTGATGCGACTGATAATTATTGTGTAGAAAGTCATTTGAATCACATTTAACACATCAATGATCTATTTTCCTTGATTTTTGCTTACTTTAGCCTCAATTAGTTAGAATTTAGATTTTTTTAATAGAACTTTAGGCCTGTATGTTTTTTTTAAAGTCTTTTCTTCTTGTTTTTACACATTTATCAGTTTTTTTTATCACCAAGAAAAGTTGTCATAGGGAAGATTGCTCAGCCAACTAGCTATGCTCGCCCAACAAGAGAGCTCACATAGAGAAGGCCATGTGGCAACTCAAGAGTGGAGAAGAAGGGCCAAGTCATTTATGGAGTTCGCTTAGCGAGTTGCACTCATTCAGCGAGCAAAGACCACTGACATGGAGAAATGGAATCCAAGTTTTTAATTGCCAAAGAATTCGCTAAGCAAGTGCAACTTTCCTGATGAGCAAAGTCCATTGATCTAAAGTTTTAAGTTTTAATTAGATTTCCCCTAGCAAGCCTTACTTGCCCAACGAGTATTGTGTTCTGTGAAGTAACAAGACAAAGGCCTTGGGCCCATAATAAAAGGAACATTCCTTTGGGATCAAGGAGAATCAACTTAGGGCACAGTGAAAAGCTAAAGCACAAAGCAATATAGGCTTCTTTCTTGTTCTTCACCATTTTTTTCTTTTTCCACTTTTGTATTTCTCCATTATTAAGGCTTCTCATAACAATGAGAGGCTAAATCACCCATTGTTGGAGCTTGCTGCAGTAAACACTTTGATGTAATTATCTTTACTATCTATTCAATGTTATTGATTACTTTCTTTTATTATTGTCTTGTTTTGGTTTGGTAACCATATGTATGTTTAATAGTGTGAAAGTCATTGGGAAATGCTATCACTACTAAGAATTGAAAGTAGCTTTTATTGAACTAATGTCTAGGGATGGAATGATATTTATTAGCTCTATGTTTTAATCCTTATTTTGATCCAAGACACTTGGATTAACTTGCTAAGGGATTAAAAGTTAAGCTAAGCAATTTAGAATTTAGGCCTTTCTATTAAAGGAGTCTTGATTAGGGTATTTTTCTTGATTAAGGTAGCACTTGAATGAGCATTGAATGGTGAAAGATTATTAATATTGCTTCAAGAGTTGTTTAGTAAGGCCAAGCACCCAACAACTTCACACATTTTGCACTACCCATGTTTTTGCCTTCTAAGTGTTTGTGTTTTTGCTTTTGTAGTTGTGCCCTATTCGACTTGTTATTGAATGCTTGTTGTTGTTATGATAATTTTAGTTTATGCACTTTATTTTAAAAAACCAATCAATCATTTATTTCCACTGCTTAGAATTTGGTTATACAAAGCTATTTTGCACAAACGAAGTTCCTGTGGACATGACACTTGGTTTTACAGTGTATTTACTACTTGCATGATTTGGTTCACTTGCCAAACATATTAATAGTCACACCTAATGGAAATTGTGATTACATGATAATTGCAGCTTTGCTAGGCTAGGGTGAGGAGTCTTGGTCTCTCGTTCACCAAGATTTGATTTGGGAACTTCAAACATGACACTCTCTCTAATGTCAATTATTTGGCTCAGAAGAAAAACTGTTGGAATTAATAACATCTTTGTATGTTGAATGTGGCCCAATAACTGAAGTAGAGTGGATGATGATTTTTGATATAGGTTATGTCATTGCTAGTCGATATAATCTTGTATTGGTCCACTTATCTAGGTTGCAAAGTTAGACTTTATTTTCACTGAAGATTCTTGTGCCAACTTTGTCCCATCTCATTTTAATTGTAATTGTCATTGGAAATCACTTTGTGCAAATATATATTATCCACTAAAGATACCATTTAGTTTTGTAAGCTAATATTGATTTATTTTCTAACTTTATTTTTTGTATGATAATGTAGCTTTTTAAAAGGATAATTGTCCCTTGCCTCTTGTTGTACCACAATGGAGAAGATAATACACACCTGAAGCATGTTCTTTGCAAAATCCTTACATGAAACACACTCAAGCTTTCTACTCAATACAATTTCAATCAACTAGAGGATCTCAATATGTAGTATACCTTTTTAAGGATTGAAATAATTTTAAATGTTCAATGTGTATCCAACTAGTTTTATGGATGTGTATCTCAATATGTAGTAGACATTTCTATAAAATTTGATTTGATACATAAGTTATTTTTATTTGTCAAACCTATCTTTCAAACTCTTGAAAAAATGTACAACGGAAGTATGATTCAATTGCATGGTGTATAACGGAATCATACTTTCATTGTACATTTTTTATTCCTGACAAGTAATGCATAACAGAAGTATGATTCTGCTGTACAATGTACAACAAAATCATACTTTCATTGTATATGTTGTATTTAGCTCCCCTTGCGTAACAAAATCATACTTACGTTGTACATTGCACAATGAAATCGTGATTCCGTTGTGCATCTTTTCCATAAACCAAGATGCACAATGAAATCACGATTTCATTGCACTAGTGGGGGGTGTGAAAAAAAATACAATGGAACCATAATTCTATTGTAAAACATTTTTCGCACCCCTCTAGTACAGCAGAATCATGATTCCATTATGCATTGTGGGTAAGGGTAAGTTTGGAATTTTTGAATAATGGTACATGCCAATAGCAATATGGTTAAGGCCAATAGCAACCCCTTCACTTTGAACAATAATTAGTGAGCCTTGAACATTTTTTTTATAGAGTCTTAAACAACATTAAAATGGCCTTTGCTTCCTGCACCCAAAATTTTACTTCTTACACCTAAAAGAAATCCAAATGGACCAAAGTACCCTTTGTTTCTTTTCTTTTCTTTTCTTTTCTTTTCTTTTCTATTTTAGATCTAGTTATACTTTTGGATTAGACAATCCAAAATAAAATAAAAAAACTTAGAACTTCTATAGTGCTAATTCCAAAATTATGCATACATATGCATAGTTTTGGATTGTTCGTTCGAAATTATACATAAATAACTTTAGAATAAGTAATCAATTTAGTTATCAATGACAACAACGATGGACATAGAGTCATCGATCTCCATCTTCTTCCACATAGAATTAATAAATTTTGAAATATTTTTTCTAAGACTTTCATAGCAACTTTGCCTTGCCTTTTAAAATCCTAGCCACTGATTATTAAACTGATAAATCGAACAATTGAAATATCTTTTGTGGGTGATTTGTGACACCCTCTACTCCGACATACATATAAATAAATAAATAAAATATAGATAAACAAATTTAAGTGGGTAAAAGGTTCACATTTACTTCACTATTACCAAATAAAACTTATTAAAAACATATTCGGCTCAGAACAAAGCCGTCAAAGTTTACAAAATAAATTTTGTTAAATCAATGAGGTAAAATAAAATAAAATAACATTATGCAATTAAAATAAAACCCATCCTCAATGTCACATCCTATCAGAGCATTGTATCACAGTGTCCTCTAGCACGAGGTTCTTTAAAGTCATTCACCTAGTCATCTGTTCCTACGAACACAATGTTCGAGATCATCACAGGATCCAAACATAAATAACATACAGGGAGTGAGTTATCACATTTCTAAAAAAATACAAATAAACAAAGACATGATCAAAATAAATTATAGAAGTATTTATAACATAGCTCAACTTAATACAATCCACGTCACTTCACCACTTTATCATTTAAAATTCATTTTTCAACCATCAATCACTTTACACATGAATCACACACTCGGATCAAAATGTAATAACACTCATCAATTTCATAATAAATAATTAACATACGTTATTTAATAATTATACTAAGACTTAAGCCTATATGTAATGTGATACCAAGTTAGTGAAAAACCACACCGAGGCGCTTAGGAATACATAACAAGACACACCACACAATGGGTATGTTAGGTCACTCTCACTAAGTAAAATCATAAGGTGACCAATCAAGGTCACTCTGTTTTGCGAGAATGCTCCAACTATATGGGATCAACATAGGCTTAAAGCAACACTCAAACCGAGTGTCTTTACCCCCAAGGCCTAGACTCCAAAGAATCCGTTAGGGTCTCACCTTCCTGATTCAAGTTCAACCCCTAAAACATTTTTTGCACGCAGACACTGCTCGTGAACTATACAATACCCACGACCTCACACTCATGTTTCAAACATGTTTAACACATTACGCTATAATTTAACACTTTAGGTTCCTAAATAGGAATCCTACATCTTTCCTTTAACACTACGCATAAACATTTTTCTCAAGATTAACATCGGTCAGGTTATTGTATAATTCACAACTCACAAGAATGTGGAGAAGAGTAGCTAACCTCGAAGGTGGCACTGCTAATTTCATTGAAACTGAACAATTTCTTGAAAATGAAGAATTCAAGTTCTCATTTTTGCAGGTATTATTATACATTATTTTGTATCAACTCCCAGTAATTCCTTTCTGTAGTTTTTCTACACAGTTGGTTGTGTTTTCCACTTGCATTTTGTCCATGTTTCTAAGAATTGGCACTACAGTCAAACATGCTGAAGGACTTTGAATGTTGTAGTTTCTTGATATATATATATATATATATATATATATATATATATATATATATATAGAGAGAGAGAGAGAGAGAGGTTAATGAGAATTTGGTATCTTAGTACCATGGAACATCTTTTATATGCAAATATCAATGTTTTTGTCTCCCAATTTTTTATTTGTACTCCAATTGATTGTTTCACAGGCTTGAGGTCCAATTCCTCTTTTGTGGGAGCAGATTGTTGATTTAACTTACAAACCGAACCTTAGTGTTATTAGTCATGAGGAAATAGTATACTTCTATTCTCAATTCTTCCAGCATTTTAATGGTTTTATCATGAAATTTACATTAATACATGTTCTTTTTTTTTTCCCCATCCACTGCTACTCCAGCCCAAGATTGTGGAGCATCATTTCCATGATCTCATGCAAAGATATGGAGAGATAGTAGCAATTGATCTTGATAAAGTATGGTTTCTTTCTGCTCTCTTTCTACTTTAAGCAACGAATTTGTCACAATTTATTTTTCAGATTTACTGCGAGTCCAAAGATACTTAGAATCTACTTGATGCTTTGGAGGCAAGGATATTCATGATTGAGTAAAAATGTGTTTGGTTTTAAATTTGGCCTTGAACAACTTGATGTGTTTGGGACTTTTGCATATAATCATATTTGAAGATTTTTTCTTTTCCAGTATCCCTTTTCTCATCCCCAAAATTTTACGTAGGGAAATTGAGGCTATGGTTTGGTTGAGTTTGGTTAACATGTCCTTTAGGATGCAATAATTGCCAGTCTCCACTGCTAAGTTCCCTTTTAAGTGCTTCTTAGTGGTTATTACTTTGTGTTTATTATTTTAAGCAATTTCTTGTTAATTTTACTCTTTGTAGCATGGTGAAGAAGGTCAATTAAGTGCAGCATATGCTGCTGAAATGCAAAATCAGCAACATGTGAGGTGATAATTTATTTAAACATTTTTTCTTTGCAAACTTATTTTACATCCATGAACTATTAAGTTTCTTTGGCTGCATTATAGCTTAAGCAGTTTCATTGTGCTTGATATGAATATGATTATTGTGTGTACAACGGATTATGGTAGATATGTGCCTTTTGATTTTCATCACCACTATGGGAGCTCAAACTTTGATAATATGAAAATCCTCTATGATCAAATCTCAGAGGATTTTGAAAAACAGAGGTAATGGAAAAATAATTGTATTGTATACAAATTCAACGGCTAGTTGCCACAATCTAGGTATACTGGCAAATCTATAATTCAGATTTTTAATTATTGCTATTTCAGCTGAGCAGATACTTCTTGATAGATAGACAAGGAAATATACTAGAGGAGCAGAGAGGACTTGTCAGATTAAACTACATTGATTCCCTTGATCGAACAAATGTTACTCAGGTTTGTTAATAAGGGATTAATTGAATGCTTGGACTTGCTCTTTTCTTAATCCTTGTCTGATTGTCCTCCTGTTTGGAAATGTGTAATGTGTCCAGTTACATGACTATCTTTATGTTGTTTGTAGCGTTATCTGGCCCAGAAGTCATTAAATATTCAGTTGCAGAGGATTGAAGTGCTGACTTCCTCTGAGTGCATTTCTATGTTTGCATAGGAATATGGAAAATTTAGAATATGTATAGAATTTCTAGATAAGTTCTTCCATTCTTTGTGAATTATTGCCCTGCTTATTTGAGCTCTATTTATTTTATTTAGTGTGGGCAGAACAAGGTGATGAGATAAGTCTCGAGTATGCTAGGACTCATGCACTCAAAGGGGACTTAGTTAGGTATGGAATTTTTGGTTCTTAAAAGTCCTATGTTGCCATGTTTCCCTTCTGTGATAATGGTTTTTGGAAATTTGGTGTAGATATGGGAAACAAACAATAACTAGAATGATTAAAGATGGGGTGAGTGCACTTTCCCGATATTACTTGAATAACTTTCAGGATGGGATTCGACAGGCAAGTTCATTTATGTGCATAATTCTTACCACTCGTTTAAATAAAGGAAACTCAATCTCAAAGTATTTAATAAGTTTCATGACTTTTTCAGGATGCCCTAGATTTGCAGGATGTTACATTATGCATTCTTGGGTGTAATTAACTACAGGAAGAATACACATTACGAAATTCTTAAGAAGCCATTTCAGCATATGTAAATTTAAATTGCGGGCATAGATAATTACATTACACCAAAACTTTTTAAATGGCCTATAAGACAAATTATCATTGGTATTGACATGTTTTGTTGAAAACTGTAAACACGCAGTACCTACCTGTGGCATCAGCTTTGATAATTGGAGGTTTGACAGCAACAACCTTCACTCTTCAGCAGGGTATATAATTTTTTTTCTTCTATCTGAGCAAAGGGTCCTTGATGCTTTTCTTTCCTCATTTTTTCTTATTTTCTTGTTTATTTTATAGCAAGCCAAAATACGCAACATTATGTGTCTTCAGTACTTTGTGTTGTAATAAGTGTTGGTGTCATGGCAATTGTCAAAGCTAATGGAAGACATTTATCCTCAAGACCTCGTTTGTGTGGTCTCTTGTGATACAATTCCAGAGATTGTAAATATAATGCTTATGTTGTTCAATATTTTGTTTTCTGATAGGTAGTTGTTATCTATGAACTTGATATGAGTTGGTACATGCATGGCCACTCACCTCAGTCACTTGTCTATTGAATTGTCCATCTGTTGGTTAAAATCAACAAGAATAATATATTTTGACACCCAAACCCTATTATACACCTTTAGAAAGAGTGATAAAAAAGAAATAAATATAGGTATTATAAGTGATATGCTTTGGTAGGATGAGAAACCGAGAGAAATGTTGGTTGTTGAATAGGTGTTTAAAAAAACTGGGTGTCAAAATATCGTTGCTCAGATGAGATATGAATGAGTTTGGCAACATTACAAATAACCGTGCTTTTGTACTATACAAGTGTAAAATAATTCTTATTTTACTTTTAAATTTAATCTGAAATGACCATACTCAATATTTATTAATAACTGGAAGGGCATAAAAGAAAAATATTTTTCCACCTTGTGCTTATGAATTCATAACTGAGAAGTGCATGTTTAGATATTTGTTGAGAGAACTTGAAAGTATTTTTATTTCTGAAGTAACAATTTTTTCCTTTTTTTTAATTTTATGTTTGGAATTTGAAAATGTACATTAAAATTTCTAAAAGTACATTTTTAACTTTGATTCAAACATAGCTTAAGTAACTCACTAGGTGTCATTATGTAGCTAATATTCACCATCAATAGCCAACAGTTTGAAAGAACATTAAGCCAACAGAGAGGCACCAAAATGGATAAAAAAACTAAAAACTCTTTTATATCTGAAACATCCAATGTCTCATGCTCACAGAATTTGTCTTTGCATTTTTTGCATGCTACGATCTTGTCTTTTTATTAAACTATCTTTAAACATCTCTCCACATGTCAGTAATTGCCAAAATGTTTTAATCCTTTTCTTCTATTTTCCTTGCATTTGTGTTTCCATACTAGTTTGAATTTTGTATTTATCAATTGTACGTATTAAAACTTGAAAGTGTAGAAGCAAAGCTTCATGGTGAATCAAAGGTGATTCAAAGGTGTTTTGATGATAACAATGATGATAACAAAAGATGATGACAAAGGTGATGACAAAAAGCTCAAAGATCAATCAAAGAACAACTCAAGTGAATCAAGAACAATTCAAGAGTTCAAAATAGAATCAAGAAGAAGAAAGTTAAGAGTCAAGAATCAAGATTCAAGGTTCAAGATCTTAAGAATCAAGATCAAGATTCAAGAATCAAGAGAAGGCTTAATCAAGATAAGTATGAAAAGTTTTTCTCAAAAATTGAGTAGCACATGATTTTTCTCAAAACATTATTACCAAAGAGTTTTTACTCTCTGGTAATCGATTACCAAATTGGTGTAATCGATTACCAATAGCAAAATTGTTTTGAAAAAGGTTTTAAACTCAATTTACAATGTTCCAATTAATTTTAAAAAGCTGTATTCGATTACAATGTTTTGGTAATCGATTACCAGTGCCTTTGAACGTTGAAATTCAAATTCAAAAGTGAAGAGTCACATCCTTTCACATAAAAGCTTTGTGTAATCGATTACACTAATTTGGTAATCGATTACCAGTGCTTGTTTCTGAATAAAATCAAAAGATGTAACTCTTCAAATAGTTTTTTACTTTTTCAAATTGGTTTTTAAGTTTTTCTAAAAGTCATAACACTTCTAATGGTTGTCTTGACCAGACATGAAGAATCTATAAAAGCAAGGTATGTTTGAACAAATATTAAGTATGTTATTTTACTATATGGGTTTTATAGATAATCTATTTATGATTGTTGCTTCATGATTCTTGCTTCATGGTTTGGTTGTTAGTTTCTCAATGAATGTTTTACGGATGTTTAGTTATGTTTAATTATTTCAAATTTGTTACGCACTTTGGCTTTTTGTTGATGCCAAAGGGGGAGAGAAATGAGATTAAAATCAAGAACGCACATGAGCAATCAATTTAATTTTAAGATATGCACAAATTCAAAAACAAAGGAGGAGAATTTATGTGAGTGATCGACTAGGAAAAAGTGTGTGTGTGTTTCTTGATTTCAGAAGTTGTCATCATAAAAAAGGGGGAGATTGTAGAAGCAAAGCTTCATGGTGAATCAAAGGTGATTCAAAGGTGTTTTGATGATAACAATGATAATAACAAAAGATGATGACAAAGGTGATGACAAAAAGCTCAAAGATCAATCAAAGAACAACTCAAGTGAATCAAGAAGAATTCAAGAGTTCAAAATAGAATCAAGAAGAAGAAAGTTAAGAGTCAAGAATCAAGATTCAAGGTTCAAGATCTCAAGAATCAAGATCAAGATTCAAGACTCAAGAAAAGGCTTAATCAAGATAAGTATGAAAAGTTTTTCTCAAAAATTGAGTAGCACATGATTTTTCTTAAAACATGTTTACCAAAGAGTTTTTACTCTCTGGTAATCGATTACCAGATTGGTGCAATCGATTACCAGTAGCAAAATTGTTTTGAAAAAGTTTTCAAACTGAATTTACAACGTTCCAATTAATTTTAAAAAGTTGTAATCGATTACAATGTTTTGGTAATCGATTACCAGTGCCTTTGAACATTGAAATTCAAATTCAAAAGTGAAGAGTCACATCCTTTCACATAAAAGCTTTGTGTAATCAATTACACTAATTTGGTAATCGATTACCAGTGATTGTTTCTAAATAAAATCAAAAGATGTAACTCTTCAAATAGTTTTTGACTTTTTCAAATTGGTTTTTAAGTTTTTCTAAAAGTCATAACTCTTCTAATGATTGTCTTGACCAGACATGAAGAGTCTATAAAAGCAAGGCTTTGTTTTGCATTTAAAAAATCTTATATACTTTTCCAATCAATCTCTTACAATCCTTTACAAGCCTTGAATCTCTTTGAACTTCTTCTTCTTCTTTGTACCAAAAGCTTTATGAAGTTTTCTGGTTTTCCAAACCTTGAAAACATGTGCTATTCATCTTTTCATTCTCTTCTCCCTTTGCCAAAAAGAATTCGCCAAGGACTAACCGCCTGAATTCCTTTTGTGTCTCTCTTCTCCCTTTTCCAAAAGAACAAAGGACTGACCGCTTGAATTCTTTTGTGTCTCCCTTCTCCCTTGTCAAAGAATTCAAAACGGCACAGTCTGAGAATTCTTTTGATTCTTCCCATTCCCTTATACAAAAGTGTTCAAAGGACTAACCGCCTGAGAATTCTTTTGTATCCCCATTCACAAAGTATCAAAGGTTTAACAGCCTGAGATCTTTGTCTTAACACATTGGAGGGTACATCCTTTGTGGTACAAGTAGAGGGTACATCTACTTGGATTTGACTGAGAACAACAGAGGGTACATCTCTTGTGCATAAGTTCTAGTGGAGGGTACATCCACTAGGGTTTCAAAGAGAACAAGGGAGGGTACATCCCTTGTGGATCTTTGCTTGTAAAAGGATTTTTACAAGGTTGAAAGAAATATCAAGGACCGCAGGTCGCTTGGGGACTGGATGTAGGCACGGGTTGTTGTCGAACCAGTATAAAAACTCTTGTGTGTTTGTCTCCTTCTTCCCTACTCTTTTAATTTCCTTTGCACATTCAATTTCCATTTTTACTTTCTATTAAGTTTCTCTTCTACTCCTTATTCTCTTAACAACATAAGTAAAAGCCTTAGAAGAGTAAATTTTTAATTAGTAAAGGTTTAGGAATAATTAATTCAATCCCCCCCTTCTTAATTATTCTGAGGCCACTTGATCCAGTAGAAAAGATATCATTAATGTCATATAACTTCAAATTTTACCAGTCATGGTTTACATTATGCCTTGGCCAATGATTAGAATTGTTGTTGTTTACAAAGGCATAATGTAAACCATGACCCATAAAATTTGACATTATATGATATTAATGGTATTTGTCTAAGTTCGAATGTGTGTACAAAATTCAAGTCAATAAGAAGACACACAATGCATGAATAGAAAAATAAGAAAAGGATAAAAATATTTGACAATTATTAGCATATAGAGAGATGGTTAAAGACAACATCATAGCTTGCAAAAACTACAAAGGCACGTGCCATGAATAGAGTCATTGGATATTACTGAAAGAGTTTTAGGTTTATTCTCAATTTTGGTGTCTCTCCGTTGGCTTATGGTGTTTCTCTGTTGGCTTAATGTTCTTGGACAGAGTCTACGGTGCGAAAGCGAAACTACTTTTGCACCATACGTGAGTTACTTTTCTCGATTTTTAATTTGGTGAAGTTTAATCTTAGCCGCAGGTTTCGTTTTTTTAAAAAATAAATGGCCATGATTTGTTCACGGCTATCGGTTTTGGGCCACTATTATAAAATAGAAGCGAGACCGTAGAGACCTCACGTGCGTCTCATTAGGCTTTGGCACCGAGTTGTTGTCTTCCATACGTCACATACGCATAAGTCAACATGGAAAGCTCATAAGAGTCTGACTGTTCCTTCATACTCACATTAGACTGACTCCAAAAATAATAAAGCATTACAAAAATAATGGGAGTAAATATTGTATAATTTAAGGGATACAAACAATCATGGACGAAAAAAATGGACCAAAAATAATTAATTGACTCAAATAAAGCAATTTTAATGTACAGGGAAATTGTAAATACTTACCCATAACATCAATAGAAAATTAAAATTAACAAAAAATAACAGCCCAAAAATAATCACAAAATACCAACAGCGAAATCAAAAAAAATTGTTTTGGGCTAACCTTTTGTATAACTTCACTCAGTTGTCGGGACCTTCCAGCTAAATAAACCAAAGAATTCTTCAATTTTCATGTTCGGAAAATTTGATTGGATGTACCGCTCAACATCGGGCTTGCTTTGGAAGCACCATGAATAGCAACAAGAGGTATGAAGAGATGTCGAAAGATAAAGGTATCTATCATGAAAATATCCAGCCTTGTTTGCCCTTCTGCCCACTTTCCAGCCCCATACATCACTAGCATTAGGCCACTCTTCAAAAGCATATGGCAAACCTTCACCAGTAGAAAAGGGTGACACCGGTTGAATTTTGAACTTTTGCTTTTCAACCTTACAACTAAAATAAAACAAAAAAATTGTCAACTGCTACAGACTATTCAAGGTAGACAAACAATTTGGTAGGAACCATACAAATAATTTAAACAGCAAAAGCCTGGGACCCAAAAAAATTATCAGAATAGTCTTCGTCTTTGCAACGAAAAACAGAAAAAAAATTTGGCCTAAAATAACAACACACGACTTCTATCATCTTAGAATAAACCATGCATATAACATTTCATCAACCCTAATTCAAACAATTCCTTTTTTCATAATACAATAACACATGTATTGCAACACAAATCTTTTTAAAAACTACACCATTGAAAACAATTTTTTTCAACAAAACATCACCATGCAACAAAATTAATACTATAAACCTTCTCTTTTAACAGAAATAAAAATTATAACTTTAAAAGACCAGCCTTTGCAACCACCATGGGACACCAAAAAAAGGATTCAAGAGGGGGAAAAGGCCAGAACTACACCTGGACAGAGTGTCATCAACTGTTCCACCCATCGATCCGTGTGACGCCCTCTACCCCACACACATATGTACTAATAATAAAAAGAATAAGAAATCAGAATTAATTAAAAGTTTTTAAAAGACATTTATATAAAATCATTTAAAAAGGGTAAAAGGCTCACATTCACTTCACTATTATCAAATAAAACTTGTCAGAACCATTTTTTTCTCAAAACATCATGTAATTAAACAAAATTCATGCCCCAGTGTCACATCCTATTACAACATTATGTCCCGACGTCCTTCAGCACAAGGTTTCTTAAATCAATTCACCTAGTCATCTGTTCCCACGAATACAAAGTTCGAGATCATTGCATGATCCAAATACAAACAACACACGGGGAGCGAGTTATCACATTTCTAACCAATAGAGATAAATAAGACAACATGTAGATATACATATCATATAAATGAAATACAACTTACTTTAACATAGCTCACGTCATTCCTCCACTTTGTCACATAACATCACATCACATCACAACACAACATGTCTCATTCATTTTCACATCATTCACATACTCAATGATTAAAACACAATATTACTAAATCAATCAATATCGATCAATACACAAGCGTTATGCAATAGATACACTAAGACTCAATCCTATATGCAATGTGGTACCATGTCAGTGAAAAACCTCATCGGACACCTAAGAGTACATGACAAGACGAACCACACACTAGTAAGTTAGGTCATTCTCACTAGGTAAAATCATAGGGAGACCGATTAGGGTCACCCTGTTTTGCGAGAATGCTCCAACCATGTGGAATCGACACAGGTTTAAAGGAGCACTCAAATCAGGTGTATTTATCCCCAAGGCCTAGACTCCGAAGATTCTATCAGGGTCTCTCCTTCTTGATTCAGGTCCAACTCAAAAAACATTTTAGCACACAAGCTCTACTATGAACTGTACAAAACACACGACTACTCGATTATTCTCAAAATAATTTATTTTGTCGCGCTTGTGATTAAACTTGTCGAGTCCCCATAGTGGTTCCTATCACAATACTCGTCGTGCATTAACGCGTCACCCTTAAAAGGTCTTATAGTCGTGTGATTGAACGATTCATAGCTCACAACTTAGTGCACACAACATCTCAATGCACATATATATTACAAGTCAATACATACTCAATTTATTACATACATTCGGTCTCAATCACAATGGTATAATCTCAATTTAACATTTTATCACACCTCATGAATCATATACACTTTACCTATGAACTATGCAATACACACAACTACTCAATTATTTTCAAAATCATTTTAACTCGTCACGCCTCAAAGTGATTCAACTCGTCAGGTTCTCACAGTGGATCCCATCACAATATTCATCGCGCAAAAACTTGTCACCCTTAAAGAGTCTTACAATTGTGTGATTGCACAGTTCATAGCTCACAACTCAATACATATAACATCTCAATACACATGTATCTCACCATTCATCACAAGTTCAATTTATCACTTACAATTTGAATCACCATTTCATAATCTCAATATAACAATTTATATAAAATGTTTCTCACAACATGGGGAGTAAAACCCCTCAAACAATTCCACACAATCATATTAAAATCAATGAATCAAAATCATAGGTCAAAAACACGAAAACACCAAGAGCACTCAAGTTTATCAACCAATTCACATCAGAACATCAATTGGTCTATCAAACACAACAATATTGTATTTATAATCGTAAAGGAAAATTATAATTTAATAAACATCTCAAAATAAACCTCAATTTAATCCTCTAAAGATCCCTACACATGTTAACTCTAACCCCAATTGCGATAAACTTATCCCTTACCTCTAATTGGGCTCACGGTGTGTATTCTAGCAGCAATAGCGGCATCTCTGATGGTTTCCTTAGATTTCTCAAATTTTTCCTCTGATTGCTCTGCTAGGATTTCCAAGCGTTAGAGAGAAGGAGGAGAGATTGAAGCCTTCACTCCACTGTCTGCGTGCGATGAGTATTTCTCCCTCCACATACATAAATTTTAAAATCCCAACAGTAAGATGTGCAAAAATGAATTTCAAACCTGGTGTCCAAATTTGATGATGATCCAACGGTTCACGAGTCCAGGATTATAGTTTTACTAAGACAGGTTTGAGTGTATGCAGAAAAAGAGAAAGCTCAGTGCGAGACACATTTCTTTCACCATACACATTATCTTGAAAATCCCAATGGTGGGTGTGTTCAGAAATAAGTTCCAAACCTAGTCTTAAACTTTCACAACAATCCAACGGATAACGAGTCTGAGATTATCTTTTTACTGAGATAGATTTTTGAAGGAAGAGAAAGTGTAGAGATGGATCATCATAATGAAAATTGACCTAATATGTCTCTATTTATAGATAGGGTGCTCTCAACTTATTATTTATTCTATTTATTTATTTTATAAAAAAAGAACTATATTTTATTTCTTATCAAATGAATTAATAAAATATCTTTTTTTAAAAAAATTTCTTTCAAACTATTATTTTAATTAATAAATTTATTTCTTCTTATTTATTTAATTATAAAAACATCACCATTTTTTTAACACTATTTTTAAATAAAAATTATTTTTAATTTATTTTACAAAAAAATAAGATATTACACTCCTTTATATTCTAGAGGAAACAAACAAGTAAATGTTACCACACACTTAGGGTACCTACTTTAAAGATGAAAAAACCAACACACTTACAGTACCGAGATAAACAAAGCAATCACTAACGCACTTAGGATCCAAGGTTAACGAACAGAAGAGGTGGAAACAAAGAGGTCGGAAACGAAGAGTTCCCAAGATTACCGAGGACAATAAATGGAAACGAAATACATTTAGGCGCACGTGAGGTGGAAGACAAGAAGTCAATGCCAAATGCCAAATGCCGATTAAACGCATTAGTGGTCTCGATTATGTCTTATGCGAACCCGAGGTTCAGAAGACAACAACTTTGTGCCAAAGCCCAATGAGACGCACGTGAGGTCTCCGTGGTCTCGCTTCTATTTTATAATAGTGGCCCGAAACCGGTAGCAAACCGGTAGCCGTGAACTAATCATGGCCATTTATTTTTTTAAAAATGAAACCTACGGCTGAGATTAAACTTCAGCAAATTAAAGACCAAGAAAAGTAACTCACGCACAGTGCGAATGTAGTTTTGCTTTCACACCTTAGACCCCGTCTCTCAAACTATTTGCTATTCATGTTGAATACAACACCCAATGGAGAAGGAGCAACCTTATTGTGATTAAGCTCCAAACACAATTTTCTTTTAAGAAAGATATATGTGTGAAAGTTATAGACAAAATGGATCCAATCTTTTATTTCTTACTTGACATGGTGGAAACATGGCAACTATTTTCTGCACCTCCTTTTTTCACTATTCATTCTCTGATATTTTCTTTTCTCATTCCTGAATTATTTTGAAACAATGTAAAAATTTGGTTTCCAAAATTAAACTTATTTGCATTTTCTTAAAATTAAACTTCCGGAAGTCGATGTTATAGATTCCGGAAATAAACCTTAGAAGGTCTATTTGTAAATTTCAAATTTTAACATTCATAATTCTATTTGTTACACATTTTTGAATGAGATTTCCTAAAATTCTATTTGTCACACTTTCTGAAATTAAATTTCCATAGATCTATTCATATATGTTTCCACAACTATACAAATGAATTTCCAAATTTTTATTTCAAAATGTGTAGAAAATAAACTTTCATATATTTATTTCTAAAATATACAAAATAAACTTCTGCAAGTTTAATTCTGAAATAAACAAATAGAATTATAAAATTTAAATTTGGGAACGATAAAACTACACTCACCATTAAGGACATTACTAAAAGAAAAAAATTGGAGATGTAAATAGGGAAAAATTGCAAAAAGAAATCTCCTGGAACTTTACAGCACCAACTTCCCATGGTTTACTTGTTCTTGAAAATATTTATACGCTAGACGTCGTAGAGAAGTGAGAATTCTAATTTATTAAATCTAAATAGCATAAATAATATGCATAGAAACACAATACTTTATAATCAAAATAAAGTCCAAAGAAAAGTATAGAACATACTTTCAGCAGGAAATCTCAGTTGATTAGATGGTCCTTATAATAAAGGGGTGTAGTGTTGGCAACATGCAGAGGTTTTTAGCTTTATAAAACTGTAGTAACAACAAACGCGCCCATTAATTATTTTCATGTGTCACCGCCAAGAAAATAAAATATCTAGTAATGTAACGTTATCTGACTACAAAGGTTTGAATAGAAGTCATGCATTATTAATATAATAAACCGTTATATATCAGACAATATAACTAGTATTATTGATGTGCATCAACGTATGTCTAAAGAAACTGATGTGCATCAACAAAATGCAGAACTCACATGCATGGCCACAACGGTTGGAATCATAATGATGCATAATTACATTTTAGGATATTACCCCTTTCACTATGCAAAGTACTAATTCTTTTTAGACAAAATTATATTTTTGGTCTCCTAATTTATCTTCAGTTTTAGATTTGGTCTCCCAGTAATTTAATTCACTAATTCGATCCTCTTATTTTGTAATATCGTGCAATGTTAGTTCCCTACACTATAATTAGACGTTGACCGTTAGCAAGTGATGTTGACTGTCACGTGTCACGTTTTTATTGGATGATGATTGTCACGTGTCATATTCTAATTAGATGTCAACTCCATGAAAAATGAGATGCATTGTTGTTTTCATTGACCAATCAGAACATGACACATGACAAACATTATCCAATAAGAACGTGACATATGACAGTCAACATCACTTGCTAACGGTCAACGTCCAATTGTGACCTAGGATCAACATTGCACGATTTTACAAAATAAGAAAACTCAATTTGTAAATTAAATTATTCGGGAACCAAATCCAAAACTAAAAATAAACTAGAGAATTCAAAATACAATTTTACCTTCTTTTTAATTTGATTTGTAAAAGTATAATATATATTGCCCTATTAATAGTCTCAATTTGCATAGTTTCATAAAGTGAAAATTCTGACTTGCTTGCTTAGTGGTGTAGTAGCATAAGATTCTTTATTCACCTCACAGCCTGCCAGATCAAAAAATCTGTGTCACTTCTCTATCTTACTTGGCTTCATTTCTGAACTTCTCTGTCTTACTTGTCATGAAACCAATTGTGTAAACTAAGACAGCACCTTAAGGTAGCATGGCCCTTGCATGTGTCACCATGTCAATTGATTAATCCTCGCACCAAGTGTGAATCCAAAAACCCAAATCCCAAATACCAACACCCCCACACCATAATTGAGCACCTTCACATGAACAAACCAACCTTACAACTCATCAAAATCCTCAACCACAGTTCATCCCCTCTTCCCCATTATGTATTGCACCACATTTTTTTAGCATTAACACCTGCCTCCAAACCAAGCATGTGCCGACAAATTGCACCGAAACCAGTCCCAACGCCCACTATTTCTATCATCTCTCTGTTTCCTAACTGAACACCGCTCACTCTGTTTTGCTCCAAATGACTCTGTTTTTGCCATTAGGCTTCCCTTCTAAGCACCCTTGTCCCAACAATGCTTCCACCCTAAGAAAACCAACAACTTCCCATAACCAATTGAAAGAAATACATTTTCCCAATAACCCCTTTGAAGCACATGTTCTAAGCACTACCACAAACCATATTCTCCATCTCCCTTCCTCTGTCTCCCTCTTTCTCTTTCTCTGTCACTCACCCCTGAATACATAGATGACTGATGCAAATGCTGATTCGTTTGAGGCATTTCTCCAAGGGTGGAGGGTGCGCCAAAGAGGCTACCTTGATGAGCTTCTCTCAGCTCAGCAACACTATCACGAGCTGCAGGATGATGATGTGAAGCAATTGATCAACAGGGTCGTCTGCCACTATGGACAATACTTTGAAGAGAAATCAAAGATTGCCCACCAAAATGTTCTTCTTGTTTTCTCACCACCATGGTTCAGTTCATTGGAAAGAACCTTTCTTTGGGTTGGGGGGTTCAAACCTGGAGTGGCCTTTCAGGTTGTGAACGCAGCTTTGGAGGTTTTGTCAGAAGAGCAAAAGGAGAGGCTGAGTTTGCTCAACCAAGAGACCAAGGTGAAGGAGAGAGCCCTAAATGATGAGTTGGCCAAGCTTCATGAGAGTGTGGCAGCTCCACCGCTGGTGGACATGGCCAGGAGCCATGGTAGGGTGTGTTTCAGTAGGTCCTTCATGGCAGAGGGGGGTTCTTCCGTTCCAAGCACTTTCAGAGAGACATTGGAGAATCTGGTGGCAAATGCAGATGCTTTGAGGACAAACACATCTTTGAAGATTTTCCAGATACTGAGACCTTCTCAGCTTGTTTCATTCTTGGTTGCTGTGGCTGAGCTTCAGATCAGGATTGGGTCTTGGGGTTTGGACAAGGATGCCCTGAATGGAGGCCAAGGGTGAAAGTCAATCAACGGGAATTTGAAGGCTTTTTTATGTAAGTTGCTTTCAGTTTTTGTCTTTTTTGGGAACTGGTTTGAGTTGGAGGATGGATACATAGGCATTTAGCCTTTTAGCATCTTGATGATGGATGGTGTGCATTGGGCAGTGAGCATGTTCACTGCCTGTAATGTTGTTTCTCTCTACCTGGTTTGGTGGGCATTGAACAATGATGAACAAAACAAGGCCATGCAATGCATACTTTTATCTAGAGGCTAAAAGCACCAATATATTTCTACCTCTTGAGATAGAGGCAAGTACTCCAGGTTCTCTCTACTCAAGCAGCTACCCCAGATTTCAATTGGTTGCTATATTTACCATAGTAAGTAGGTAGTAGATACCTAAGGATTATTTTTTTTTATTTTTTTTTGTGATATTAAGACATGTTTTCTAATTTCTAGTGAAGAACTTGGATGGATGTATAGGATGTGGTACCTTGAAAATTACTTTTCAACGTCCCACTCACTTTGACATTGCATCAAAGTAAGTTTCTCCCTAAGGGGTCTTTTTGGTCCTTTCCTCAACACAATGCCTAATGCTAAAGCAGCAGTTTCAAAGTTCAAACATTCAGCATCTACAAGTTATCAGAAGTGAAAGAGTGGATATGGAGTGGAAGAATATCCCAAGATCATTAATTTTCATTTCCCTTCTTTGTTATTCACACATTTGTATGATTATTTAATGCTAATGAATTGTTATTTAATTCATTATTATAAATAAATACATAAACCAATGAAGTCTATTAGTCCATAGAGGAACACATTCTTACACTTTCACAGTCTACTTTTTTGAGCAACCGGCTTAAAGCTGGCAAAACCAGTAATTTCCCTGCCTGTAACCAAGGTGTTTATGTCATACGTGCCTTCAAATGTATAGATAGGTTCTATATCACAGAATGCCTGCAAAATTAGAGAAGAAAAGCAGAAAACATCTGAGGAAACAAAATGACCTGAACTAGGCTTTATTAATATCTCAGTCCCAACAAAAAAAAAAGTGCCAGTAGGATGTCTAGTAGAAATTGCATTTTGCAAGCTCATATTTAACTTTAATTATAGACTACTAATTGACTACTAAAGCCTTCACTAACAAATCAAGTAAAACAAGGACCAGTGGAGACTTCTTTATGGTGTGACGAGGGACTTGAATACTTTGTATAATAAAGTTATGACTTATAATATAGTGAGTTAGTTTGCATGTAGTCATGATATATTGAGGACTAGGTAGGCCACTTGCATGACCATGAGCTATGATTTAAGCCTTGGTATTTGTATCGTACCAGAGGGCGAGCCCTGGTGCAGCGGTAAAGTTGTGCCTTGGTGACTTGTGGGTCATGGGTTCGAATCCGGAAACAGCCTCTTTGCATATGCAAGGGTAAGGCTGCGTACAACATCCCTCCCCTATACCTTCGCATAGCGAAGAGCCTCCGGGCAATGGGGTACGAAGTTTTTTATTTGTATCGTACCAAAACATATATCAAGGAAAGACCATCATCGTGTATAATTGGCCTTCCATTTCCATCTCCATCCAAAAACCCCAATTATTGTAATAGAGTTCATTATAAGCTGGGTCTATTACATATTTCCTTCGAATTAAGAGAACCATATATCATTATTAGCATTCACTCGTTCTATAAGTATTTATTAAAATAAAAAGGTAAAAAACTGATTTTCTTATAAGCTAAAATTAATGCATCCATATCAGTTTTTAAAGAAGTTAAATGAAAGAAATTCTATAAAAACTAACTGCACTAAAAGAAGTTCAATTCGTTTTTTTTCTCTTTTAAATATTTAAAGAACCTATGGCAAATTCATTCTTTGGCCTCAATTATTTTTTGTGATGGATTTAGAAATTTAAAAATATTTTAATGTGCTAAAAATCCATTCTAAAATTACCCCATTTGAATCTAGATCCAATAGAAGGTTCAACAAAATAAATTTCAAAAATGAAATTAGGCATGAGAACCTTTGCCACTAGAAAATCAGCCAAAATTCCATTGCCACCAAGCAATTCTCTTCCCAAGGCAGCTGTTTCTCTTGCCCTCAGGGTAATCCACGACTGAAACATGATTGACATTTTATCACCAGTTATCTACCTCAATTTATTAACAACAACAAAATAGCCAACATAAAGCTTTTATTACTTGGTGATATTTTCTTTTATTTTGTGAATAGGTGGTTAGGAATTACCTTCCCCAAGCTAGCATGACCTGGTGTCATTTTACCACTCTCATACAACTTGCACAGGCGCCAACCAACAAGAATCATTGCTTGAATGTTACCTAGCATTTGAACAAGTTTCTGTTGACTGATTTGGAAAGCTGCTAATGGTGCTCCAAACTGTTTCCTCTCCTTTAGGTACCTAGCAAAGATAACCAACACACAATTCAATTTCACTTTAGAATAATGATTTGCAGTGAAAGTTTTAGTTGAATTATACTAGCATGCTATCAATCTAAGAATACCTATGACACATATCATAGATGCCCATTGATAAACCAATAGGTTGCCAAGCAACCATTACACGGGAAACAGCAAGTACCTGTTTTGAGATAGCTAAAACAAATAAGCAACATGTAAATTAATAGACAAAATACAAAAATGCAACAAGTTAATTTATATGTTTGACCAGTCTAATATACATCTCAAAAATTAAACCGTGCATATAATCTCAAAAATTGTTTCCTCAGAGTAGAGAATAATAGACTAATACTATGAAATGAAAAAAGAAAATTAGACTGTACTTATCCAAAAGCAGATATGACAATATCAACCAAAAAATATGATGTGCCTGCCCCTAAAGGAAAATAATGCAAAAGTAAAACGCATTAGAGTGGCATATTCGATAATTCAACAAGATGAAACTGCATTTGCATAATGCTGATCTTGTCCACAACCTAAGGCGTGGAGAATCCTACAAAGGCACAGCAGCTAGCTCCAAAAGGACACAGCACAGGAACCAAGATTGACTAATGTTCTACTACTTCATCAGGTAATAGAAGTTATATAAAGAGCAAGACTTATACCATAATTATTTCATTTATTATTGAAATGATGAAATCACCTTCTTGAAATAACAGCAGAGACAAGTAACATACTAATTTTACCTTGTTTGTATCCTGAAAAGAATTGACTCCTTCTAGTCTGTCATCATCAGGGACAAAAACTTTCCCCATAACTATGTCTCCATTTTGTACGATCCTAAGTCCAATTTTGTTCTCCATTTTTGTTACTGTTAAACCTGGCGCATCCTTTTTGACAATATATCTGAAATAACAGTACCAAAAAACAAAGTAAACAAAAAGAGTAGGTGTGAAACTGGACACAAGAGCATCAACAAAATATAAAGCATGAGAGAAAATGTATATGAAAAATAATCTAGAATTCTGAATGTCTCAATATAATGTTTTCTTAGCCTATATTTTTCACTTTGATATGGTGTTAATGATGTTAATCTTTGCACTAGTTTCCTCTTTTCTGTTTTCTTTCAGGGTGCAAGGCTAGAGTATAATAAGACAATCCATGAAATTTCATGGGTGTTTGGGTCTCCATGGCCAACAAATAAAAGGAGTAAGTACAACTATGGCTTACCCATTTATTTGATTAGTTGTCATATTCCTAGCAAAGATAACCAACAAATCAGCAAATGTACTGTTTCCTATCCATCTCTTTTGGCCATCAAGGATCCAACCACCTTCCACCTGATATTTTCAATGCAAAGAAGAAATACTTTATTGAACATCGGAACACAATTGAGCATAGTAAAATATGTCAGGTAAAGACAAATGAGTTAAATGCAACTGATAGATAAGATGCATTAGGCACTGGACCTTTGTTGCTGTGGTCTTCAAAGCACTGGCATCACTTCCATAGTCAGGTTCAGTCAAAGCCTAATGAAAAGAAAAACAACCTCTTTGAAGAATGTAACTTTAGCAAAATGATACAGATCATTCAAATCCAAGGAAGGTAACTTACCCAACATGCTATAGTTTTCATTTGAGCCAAAGAAGGTAGATACTTTTGCTTCTGAGCTTCAGACCCACACAATGCTATACTTGATGGCCAATCAAAGACATAAAATTTCAGGAACTATGAATTACTATTAGCAAAACGATTACCATTCAGAGATTTATTATTGAAAAAAGAAAAAATAATACCAATAGTGAGCATTGCCAAGGAAGAATGGACCAAAAAGAAAGTTGAGCAGCTTGCATCAACTCTAGCAACTTCTGCTGCAGCAACAGCACTTCCAGCTATGGAAAGATCAGGACAACCATAACCCTGAGAATCAGTCAAAACTAGGTAAGAACTCCTTTTGCAGTGTCTTACACCTAACTAAGACTCTAAGAAGCAATATATGTAAATAGAGAACCTTAATTGTGCCACCAGCAATACGCAGGGCAGCAAACTTTGGGATAACATGAAATGGGAATTCAGCCTTCTCCCAGTACTGATAAAAAAAGTGTGAGATTAGGTCATCTGAAAGTACAATTATCTACAGTTTGCTCCTCTAATAATAAATACACAAAGAATGCTGTTTAATTTCAATTTGTAAGTGAAACTGG
Source organism: Glycine max (assembly GCF_000004515.6). Lineage (NCBI taxonomy): Eukaryota > Viridiplantae > Streptophyta > Magnoliopsida > Fabales > Fabaceae > Glycine > Glycine max. The sequence goes on along the minus strand of NC_038254.2, from coordinate 48,677,541 downwards.
TCTTTCAATGTTAATTACATACAAGTAAACATACAATTTAGTCTCCAAAATGTTACTTCAGCCCTGGAAAATTTCCATCCATACAGGTAAACCACTTCAACCAATTTGTATGGATAAAAATTTTCATAGATCAAAGTAACACTCTACTTTCAGAAACCAAATAGTATATTTGCTCATATATTCGTTGTTGGAGCACCAACATAGTTATTTTCTAGGGAAAATCTTAAATGCATTTTTCTAAGTGTCATTATGTTATTTTCCAAATTGAAGTTTTACCAAAGTAATCTATGTTGATCTAATGCAAACCTTTAGCATACATATTATCAAGAAAAAACTCCAGTGCTGATTAGAAAACTATACTAAGCGCATATTTGGATAACTGTTGCGGTCCTTCCAAAAGTAAGTTTAGAATGAAAAATATAGGACATGTTTGGATAAGCATTCCAAAAGTACTTTTAGGTGTTGGATGTACTTTTGGATAAGGATATTCTTTATATAAAGTTTATTTTAAATGGACTTTTAAACAGGATGAATATAAACCAACAAGTCGTTGGTCCAAGTAGTACTCCTTTCGTTCCCTTAAGTAAGATTTTGGATTTAAACCTTATAGGTGAAGAAAAAGTGGTTGAAAAGGGATATCTCACTAAAGGTGACTAGTCAAGTTTTTCAACGACATTAGCAAACCTTGTAAATATTATCGTGGAAACCAAAAAAAAAAAAATACAGGGTGAACATAATCCAAGCATAACTAATAAGAACATCCTTTAAAAAAAAAAAAGTTTCCCACCCAAAAGTACATTTAGAACAGTTATCCAAACAAAAGGAATTTCAGCTGAGTTTTGTCCTATTTCTGCTTCTTTTAAAACAATAAGCAAGAAAGAGAAACATGCCTCAGTCATTATAGGAGCAATTTCTTTTTCCATACACTCTCTCACTCTGTTCCTCACGGCCTGCTCCTCCGGTTTCAACAAGTCATTGAAATGAAAATAATCTGAAGCTGAACTTCCCAACAATATTCAACACAGTTAAGAATAATAATAACAATAATAGCTATAAGATCGATTGAAAATTGGATGAGTTCAGATATTTTATTATATATAAATGTCAATGTGAATTAATGTTAATTAGTTACCACAAGGAGGAAAAGTAGAGGCTGGAGTGGCCTGTGGAAATGCAACAGAAACATCAAGTGCTGGAAAATTAAAATATGACGGCATCTTCATATTCGCATTATCTGTGACAAGAGAATCAAATCAGAGCATATCGGTGATTAGAAATAAAGTGTAGCAAAGCAACATGTTGCAAATCATATGATATGAAGGTATTATTATTATTATTATTATTATTATTATTATTATTATTATTATTATTATTATTATTATTATTATTATTATTATTATTATTATTATTATTATTATTATTACGTGGATCACAAAATGGAACATAAAAGAAAAGATAGAAGAGACCTAGATTGGGGCGAGACACCATGGAAGCGAAACAGTCAAAACTGAAAGTGGTTGTTGGTTCGGTTGCAAGAGCTTTCAGTTTTATTTGCTGTATGTGGAAACCAAAGTTAAAAGGAAGGAAGTTGTTATGAGAAAACGGAAACTGGCACGCAACCCCAGCTAGGGTCTATCATCCACGTCATCATTTTGTAGTTTTTTCTTATACGTGACAAACTTTTTTTTGCTCAGCAAAATTATACGTGACAAACTAATCTAATCGACTAGATTGATGTTCGCACAAAACATTCTTGGATAAGAAACCTTAACCTTAAGTGCCTGATTAAGAGTGTGTTTGTAAGTATTTTAGTTTATTTTTAATTTTTTTTATTTAAGGTAAATTTTTATCTCTATTTATGTAATTTGATATTTCCAACTATTTTAATAGATAATTTTACTAAATACCTGTGATTCAATAAGCTAGTTAGCGTCATATAAAGTATTAGCTTTATTTATTTTCCTTTTTCCCTTGAACATTTATTGTATTTCCTTTTTAATATTTTTTATTTAAGGTAAATTTTTATGTCTATTTATTTCATTTTTATTTTTCAGTTATTTCAACACATCATTTTACCAAACACTTATCACTAACTAACTATAGTTAATTAGCATTTACTCAACTATAACTACTATATATTCTAATCTGCAATCAATTATTACTTGGTTTGAATAATATCTCCTTCAATCTCAATCTTTTCTTCTTTATCTAATTCTCTTTATGGTATTTAGAGCTTAGGTTGAAATAGAACCTTTGTTCATGGTTTCCATAATCCAATTTCTCCTCCTCTCGCCTCATACTCTAACAATTACTACGTTGATGTTGACAATGAGCGCTTCAAAAGACCTTTTCGCACTTGATCAATTAAAGATTAATTAATTTATCAGAGATTATCCAACAGGTTTGATCATGCAATTTGGTGTAAAGAAATGAGTACAATTAGACAACAAAAATGACTTGATCAAACCTTGTGGGTAATTAATTAACATACGTAGATGATCATCACAGTACATTCAATTAAGCATAGGATTCATCAGTTCCCAAATAAACAATAAGAATAAGGAAGAGAATTAATTAATATAAAATACTGTGAAATTCCATTAAGAACAAAGAAATGAGTGCAATTAGACAATTACATCATAACCCTTGGACTAAGGGAATTAGTCGCTCATGGTCAAAGAAAAACTAAAAATCCTATATGAAATAGACATTGACATATTAATAAGATAGGAATGATGGTTATGATCCATCCTCACGGTGTTGTCCACGATTCATAGCTTTCAAAAACCCTCAAGATTCTCTCAAAATTTGTAAGAGATAAAAATGATCAAAAAGTTCCCTTTTTTACAAAGTTGAGAACCCTATTTATAGTTTCCTAAAAGATACCATGGTTTACCATGATGTGGTGGAATTACCCACAGTCGTTGTTGGATGGTTAACGTTGTTCTGGAGGGAAGTTATGCTCTTATCATGGTCGTGCTACTTATCAGGACCATAGTAAATGTACCATAACTGTTATTAAGTGTAAAGTCTTCAGATCTTCATAAAATTATGGAATTTTCAACTTTTTTACTCAATTGAGCGGTTATACTCATGAAATACAAAGTTAGTGTCCAAACATGAGTGTTTCTCACCATGTGACTAACATGTCACAAAATATTCAGCAAGTAACTCCTTTTGAGGGCCTTGATCAAACCACCATTGGGAATGGTTAAGGTTTGAATATTAGTTCCTCTAGTGTTTTAGCCTTTTCCTCTCCTCTTAATCCTCAATTCCCACTTATTTTGAGTAATCTATTATTTGTTCCCTTTATTACAAAGAATCTTATCAGTGCCAATCAATTCTGCAAAGATTATAATGTGTTTTTTTTAGTTTCACTCATCCTTTTGTGTTGTTAAATCACAAGATTCTAAACATGTTCTTCTTAAAGGTCTTATGGTAAGTGATGGACTCTATCAATTCCCAACTTTGCTTACTTCCATGACTCAGCTCAAGGGTTCTTCAAATGTCTTTAATTATGTTTCTCCAAATAAAATTGTTGTTGTCAATGCAACTTCTTGTAATCTTATTGATGTTAATGTGACTCCTTGTAAAGTTGTTTCTTGTACTACTGTTCCATGTGATTCAGGTTCTTGTGCTAGTCTTGTTGTTAATACAACATCTTATCAGGATGTTTCTTTTAGTACTTGGCATTCTAGACTAGGACACCCTAGTGCTAATTCCCTAAAAGTTGTATTTCAACTTTGTAATCTTCCAAATATTAATAAAACTTCAACAAATTTTTGCAAACAATATTGTATTAGAAATGTTCATTGTCTTCATTCTTCTCCTTCTAATATTGTGTATGTTAAACCCTTTGAGCTTGTTTTCACATATCCACAAGGACCTACACCTTTTGCATCCCCCTTAGGTTTCAAATATTATGTGACTTTTGTGCATTCCCATACCAGGTTTACTTGGTTCTATTTACTCAAAAATAAATTTGACACCTTAGAGACCTTTAAACTTTTTAAAACAATGGTTTTAAATTAGTTTAATTCTAGCATTAAGGTTGTTCAACCTAATTAGGGAAGGGAGTTCAAACCCTTTACTAAGTTCTTAACTGAAAATGGTATTCAACATAGGCTCATTTGTCCTCATACTCATCATCAAAATGATGTCGTTGAATGCAAGCACAGGCACATAGCGGAGCTTGCTCTCACTCTTTTTTCTCTGGCCAAACTACCACTACATTACCAGGATCATGCCTTTGTTTCAAGTGTTTACTTGATCAACCAGTTGTTGTCTTTAGTTATTAACAATGAGGTTCCCTTTTAGAAGTTGTTCAATGAACTTCCTAATTATTCCTTTCTTAGGGTGTTTGGTTGTTCATGTTTTCCTCTACTTAAACCATACAACAAGCACAAGTTCCAATTTAGATCTTAGGAATGTGTCTTCTTGGGTTATTCCCCCTCTCATAAAGGCTACAAATGCCTAACTATTGATGGCAGAATCTATATCTCCAAGGGTATGATTTTTAATGAAGATAACTTTCTTTATCCAACTCTCTTTCCTGAACCTTCCTTAATTACCTCTAACTTACGTAAAGTTTTTTTTCACCCTTATTGTTTTATCCAGTTCTTAGGCAAATTCCAACACCTTTGTACCTAGTAATATTGTTTCATCACCCTTTCTTTCCCCTCCTCTAGCTTCCTCACAAACTGCTTCTCCATCTGTTAGCCCTAAAAATTAATTTATCCCACCCACCAACATTGTTCAAATCCCAAATCCCACCCATATTGTTTAGAACCCAAATCATACACATACTAATCAACATCCAAATTCCAGCTAGGTTCTCTCAATATTGATTCTTCATTGCACACACCTCCAAATGTGCACCCTATGTGCACTCATGCTAAGTCTAGTATCATTAAGCCTAGAATCAATCTTACTCTTCTTCTTGCTCAACTTGAACCAAAGCTGCCTTGATTAACCCTTCTTGGCATTCAACTATGAATGTTGAATATGAAGCATTAATCATAAATGGAACTTGGACTCTTGTTGATCTTCCACCATTAAGGACAACTATTGGATTTAAGTGGGTGTTTAGGGTGAAGAAAAACCCTGATGGCTCGATCAACAAGTACAAGACCAAACTTGTTGCTAAGGGCTTTCATTAGCAGTTAAGGTTTGATTACAAGGAAACTTTTTCTCCTGTAATCAAACTTATGATTGTTAGACTTATCATGTCTTATGCCATCTCCTCATAAGTGGTTTCTTCAACAACTAGATGTTAACAATGTCTTCCTTAATGGCACTCTCGAAGAGGAAGTATACGTGTCACAACCACCTAGTTTTGTGTCTTCTAACAAGCAGCAAGTATGCAAGTTACACAAGGCCATCTATGGTCTAAAGCAAGCCCTTAGAGCCTGGTTTGACAAACTCAAAACTACACTTCTCAATTTTAAGTTTGTTTCCAAGAAATGTGATCCTTCACTATTTATGTTTTCTTAACATGTTGTTGTTGTATACATTCATGTTATGTATATAATATAATCCTCATAGGAAATAACACCAAGTTGATTACTTCTCTTGTATCTCAGCTTAATTTTGTATTTTCTCTTAAGGATCTCAGTGACTTAGACTATTTTCTGGGAATTAAAGTTCAAAAACAAAAGGATGGGTCATTTATTCTAACTCAGTCCAAGTATATTAGAAATCTCTTGGCCAAGACTAAAATGGATAAGTTTAATCTTATTTTCTCTCCTATGGTTGGAAGCTGCAAACTAACCAAAGTTGGCTCTGAAGATTTCTCTTATCGCACTTTGTACAGATTCGTAGTTGGTGCTTTGTAGAATGCTATTATTACACAACTAGATATTAGCTTCTCAATTAATGAAATATGTCAATTCATGTTGAAACCTTCTAACTGACATTGGCTAGCTGTGAAGATAATTCTGAGGTATCTTAAGGGTATTGTTTCTTGGGGTCTTCACTTTCAAGCTACTTCCTTTAGGCAACCATTTCCTTTTCATGCCTATTATGATGTAGATTTAGCCTCTAATCCTAATGATAAGAGGTCCACTTCTGGAGCAGCTGTCTTTCTTGGAACTAATCTCATCTCTTGGTGATCCAAGAAGCAATCCGTTGAAGCCATATCTAGCATTGAGGCAAAATGCAAGAAAATGGCACTCATTGCAGGATAGGTGACTTGGATTCAATCTCTTTTTCCTAAACTCCGAGTTCCTTACACCACTTTTATTATTCACTGTCATAATACCAACACTGTCTCTTTAGCTAACAATTTTGTCCTTCACTCAAGAACAAAGCACATGGAGCCAGATCTCTTTTTTGTCAGAGAAAAAGTTCTCATCAAACAAATTAATGTTGTACATGTGCCTGCAATGGATCAGCTAGCTGATATCCTGACCAAAGCATGGTCTTCTACTTCATTTACTTCTTTCAGGTCCAAGCTCAGAGTGGTTGAAAGACTTTCTTCCACCCCCTCATGAGCTTGCAGGGGTGTATAACGAGTATACATTACTTGAAGTAGTTTTTTACTTCCTAGTTGTTAGTTCTTAGTCTAACTACTATAATGAGTAATTAGTTTATTGTTGTCAATTTTGTTAGCAGTTAGTTAAGACAGTTGTGTGACAGTTGTCACTAACTAACTCTAGTTAGTTAACAATTACTCAACTCTAATTGTTACATATTCCAACCTGTAATCAATCATTACTTGGGTCGAATAATATCTTTTTTCTTCAATCTCAATCTCTTCTTTATCCAATTCTCTCATCCTCTTTTCAAGTTAGTTTTTAGTTATCAACTAGTATTTTAGTTTCCAACTAGCTTTTCAGCTAGTTTTGTCAAGCATAGTCTAATTCTTGGACCGAAGATTAATCCTATAAGTGTCTGTTGGACGGTCGGCAAGTGTACCGATTCGCACAAGTAGTATATAAAACGGTAAGACTGAGTAACGTATTCATAGGAAATTTGTTTCACCTAGACTATGTATATTTAGTATGTAAACACTTTTAAAGCTTGAAATAAAATAAATATTGAGTGTGAATTAAGTTCTGCACTATTAAACTATTTGAATAAAAACAAAGTACTCAAAGCTATGAAATGTGACAACTATCAAGTTAAAATCGTTGGGGAGTTTCCTGCTGAATTTCCTCTTGCTATATAAAAGGTTTTTCTCTATTTAATGTTATCTTAGAGTTCTTACACTGAGAAAATACTCAGACCATGATTTCTCACATGAATGAGCCTAACTCTCTTAGCTTTCATTCGTAATCCCACAACAAACTCGCTCTAACAGAGTTGCACTAAGCACACAGTGTAAATTAGACTAGATCACTGCACTTCATTCCTAGACATACAGATTTCTAGCTTGCTCTATCAAGTTCTAAGGTTTTAAAATATTTTCCAATACTAAAAAGCCTAACTATGCATACAAATGGGTTATCAAGCCACAAGCATGTCAAATAAGCATAGATAGAAGCAAAGAACACCAGAAAAATAACATTAAATAGATAGTAAGAGTATTACATTAAGAGTTTCAGTAGTTGCTCCCCAACAAAGAGGCTCTAGCCTTCCATTACAAGCAAAGCTTCAAAATACAAGAAAGAAACTATTTTTGGTGAAAGAAAATGGAAGAAGATGATGGAGAATGTCTTCTCCAGCCTCTCAACCCTAAATCTCTTTGTTTTTCACGAAGCCCAAACCCTCTTTGTTGCTCTCAAACCTCTTATATCTTGAGTTCCCATTAACTTCAATGTTTTAAAGGCTCTTGGACTTTTCAGCTTCCGAAGGCTCGCTTAGTGAGCATGTCTTACTAAGCGAGAGTAAGTGAAAATCCGCTAAGCGAGCATGGGCGCGCTAAGCGCGAGAATAGACAACGTCTTGGTTGGGCGGGCTGGCTGCACGTTGGGCATGCAGATCTCTGACTTGTCCTCTCCTAGGGTTTCCCATTCGCGAAGCGAGCTGACTACCTCGCTAAGCGGATGAGGCTCGCTTAGCCAATCTGTCTCGCTAAGCGAGTCATCAACAACTTTAACCTTCTCTTCTTTGACCTGCAAACTGAGTTGAATTCAACATTAGGTCACAAAAATGGAGTTTCTACTCTATAAAAATACACAATAAAGGAAATATATACAATTTTTACAAAAAAAATCATAAATTGGAAACACATTGCTATTTCTTTGTAAATTTTCAATACCAAACTAACTCATGAATAGCAACTAATAGTATCCTAAAGGATTTAAGTTTGTAGAGATATATCAAGATTCCAACTAGAATAAAAAACCAATCAAATTAACTATACTGTCCATCCAATTCTTTCCATAACAATTTAAATTAAATAAATATCTTTAAATTGTCTTATATTTTAATTAACTAACTGGTATGGATATTAATATAATTATATTTTATAAATTTCTTTAATTAGGAGTCATTATTCTAAATTCAATAAATAATAACTAGAATACAATAATATCTTAAACTCCTTACCTTGTATGCCGAGCACATTGGCAATTTTAATGTCTTTTCACATGCATAGAAAATCCAAATTGATGTAATAAAAAGAATTTGAAAAAAATTAATAAGAATATGTCTCATTAATATTATGAATAATTTTGAAAAATATTTATAAACTTAAGATAAATTTAATACTTTTTTAAGAATAAATTTAATACAATTAATTAAATTAACTAATTTCTTAATTCTTGTGAATTACTAGTTAGTTATATAAAAAGGATCAAATATATATTATATTGTCGCTCTTATATGTTTATAATTATATCTTTCTTACTTAAACCATTTTTAAAACGTGCACTTTGTGTCTTATCTACCTACATTTCTAAAAAAATTAAAAATAAAATATTGTTAAGGAATATAAGTGACTATGATGATTGAGGAGTTATTTTTTAATAATTGTAGTTAGTTAAGTGTATGTGCAAAATAAGGAAAAAAAATTCAAATGGGATTATCTCCTTTATTATCACTATAGATTATATAGATAAGCATTATATTTGGAAATTACACTAAACATGAAAATTTGAGCTATAATTTTTTTTATTTCATTCTAATTTCATTGCTAGACTTTAAGAATAATCTGATGTCAGCATATGATATTTTAATTTACATGTTGAACCTTAGAATTCCCTACTTTCTTATTTTTATATTTTTTTGAATTTTAGATAATTCTTGAAATTATACTCTTTACGGTATCAAGTGGGTATTAAAGCATACTTTCCTAGGAAAATAAAGTGAGACTCCTTGATTTTTTCTACAGTAGTTCATGGCTGAAAACATATTACAGGCAGCCATGAAATATCTTGATGAGTAGTTAACTCTGAAGGTTGTGGCTCTAAAGGAGGAGCTGGCTGAGATGATCAATAAAAAAAAATGGTAGAATTGTTAGAATCTACGAAGAGCATGGTCATGAAATATGCAAGGATGAAGGATTATTCAATTAATGACTATTTAAATGTGAGCAATTCTTTTTTATGGATATTACCCAATGACATGAAAATGCAACTAGCCGTGGTGTTTTTAGAAGGAAAAACAATGCAATGGTGTCATATCACTATTAACTTCACCAATGCCTAGTCAGGGAGAGTTCATCAAGGCTATTAATGAAATATTTGGCAAAGTTTATGATGATGCTGTGACAGAATTGGAAAATTAACATAAAAAGGGCTTTGTCCAAGATTATCATCATGAATATGATGCTATATTGGCCATAGTGAATTGAGAAGAAGAATATTTGGTTAGTTGTTTTGTGGTTATTTAATGATTTGTTTGATTTGTTAAAAAATAAAGAATAAGACAATAAAAAAATTGTTATATGCTTGATTAAAAAATTGTTGCGGGACAACACAAAACAAGGGTTATAAGACAGGATTAAATGATAAATACTATACAAAAAATAACTATTTGTCCATTATAGAGTATAATTAAAAAGGTAGGAAAAACTCTTGCACAACAAAATCCATTTATTATTATTTTTTTGACAAATAGCTTAAGGCTTAAGTGAACTTATTTATTAACAAATATTTATGGAAGTCAAAAGATATTTGTAATGCTAAACAAAATTGATTAATTAAAGGCTTAAATATGTTTTTCATATCTGAAAAATATATCATTTTCAAATTACTACTTAAAATTTATTTTTTGTTAAATAATTATCTAAAAAAAATTTGTTTCAATTTAGTAGTTGTTGTTAATTTCATTCTGTTAAGTGATGACGTGACAGATGAAATGTCATGTCATCAAACCTAATCATTGACACCTCATTGTCATATCATTTCCACATCATCATCTTCATCAGAAACTATCACCATCGCGCCACCACCACCGATCGTGTCTTGCCACCACCGCCGATCATGTCATGCCACCACCATCTAGTTTATTAAAATCCCAAAAAAGAAAAAAAGAGATTACTTGCGTGAGCACCTGTATGAGCAAAGGAACTACATTCGTTTGGTTATGTTGCTTTCCTCTTAGTACCAACAAAAAAAGTAAAAATCACGTTCACATCCTCCTTGAAGATGATAGTGATGACTAGTGGAGAAAAAGCAACGGTGGGAGTTCAAATCCAACAGAAGAGCAGAATGGTGCTCCCGGATTTCCTCTAGAGCGTGAATCTCAAGTACGTGAAATTAGGTTACCACTACTTGATCTCCAACCTTGTTACCCTATTCTTGGTCCCTTTGATCCTCGTCACACTAATCCAAGTCTCTCAGACCATTGACCTCCACCACCTGTGGCTCCACCTCTAGTACAACGTCTTCACCTGCTCTGTCGTCCTTGTCTTCGGCCTCACCCTCTATGATGTCACCTGCCCACGCACCATCTACCTTTTCGACTCCGCCTGCTTCTGCCCCGCTGACCACCTCAAGGCCCCCTTCCGGAGCATCATGGACCATTCTTGCCTCACAGTTTTGGGCGCAATCTAACCGAGGCAAAGCATTGACTTTTAGGGTCGAAAATGCATCCTTTAGCAGCCCTCTTTCTCTCTAATTCCTTCAAAACCAAAATCCCATTCTTCATCAACGACATGAATGTTGTGGTGGTTAGGTTTTGAGGGGCGACTTGCCTTTGGGAGAGGAAGTGTGTGGTTCTATTTTTTGGTGTGGCCAATATGTTGATGTTGAGTGGGTCATCATGCAAGGGAGTGATTTTAGCGAAGAAACAATGACGACAGAGGGAGAGTTGGCTATGATGATGAAGTGTGTTGATGAAGAATTAGGATAACATAATGATGGTGACACCATGGCACGATCGACGATGGTGGTTTCTATTGAAAAATGGGGAGAAGGAGAGAAGGAGAAGGGAAGAAGGTGAAGATGTGACAACAATGTGTCAATGATTAGTCTTGATAGCGTGTTATTTCGTCTGTCATGTCATTACTTAACAGAATGAGACTAACTATATATACAAAATTAAAACATAAATTTTTTTAGATAAGTAATTGATAAAAAAATTAAATAATAATATAAAAATAACCTACTTTTTAGACATGAAAAATATATTTAAGCCTTAGTTAAATAGATTGTGTTCTCTTTCTCTTTTTAAAGATTTTTCATTTTAATTTGCTAACCTAAAATCAACACCCGCGAATTAATTGAAATGAAAAATATGTTTGGGTTTTCACAAATGAAACAAGAAAAATTAGAATTTCTCTTCCCTTACCGGTAAAGTGTGTCGTTGGACCTTGTTGCCTCAAAAGACTAGCCCTGATTTGATGTTTGTTGTTTCCAACATTTAAATCCCTTTAACCGTAAATAAATAAAAAAAGCGACAACAACAACATGATGTAAATACCTTTGTGATGTTTCCAACATTGGCCTAGTGAAAATTAGCAATCCTGGCGTTGGAGCCTACGCCTAAGCTTAGCCTCAGCCTCCCACACTAAGCTTATGGAGAAATTCTACTTTCCTTCAATATAGTGTAAGACATCATCTTAGTGTTCAAAACATTGCATCCAATTGCAAGTGTTTTTTGTTTTATTTTTGTACAAAATTAAGAATTTTTCTTGTGAAAATCATAACCGCAAAAGAAAACAACTAGGACATACAATTTTTATGGGTTTTCCTAAAGTTATTCTTTTTAGTTTCTTTTTCTTTTTTTTCCTTTGAAATTATGCACATAATAAACTCACCAAATATGAATTTATTAAATTACATTTCTCTTTGGCTTACCACCCTCAAATAAATGACTGCCTCTTGTAGAATGGTGGTACATTTCACTCAACTATTCAAGTGATGATCCCTGATAAGGTAGTAATAGTCAACCACTTCCACTACATCTACCTTTCCTTGCCGGAGAATCACAAGTTACAAAAGTAAATAGAAGTTTCCATAAAATAGAAGAAATTCATAAGATACTCAAAAGAGAATGAAGCAACAAGTAGATAAGCATAAGTAACATAATTTTTCAAATTGGTAATTTGATTTTTCTCAAATTACAGCCATATATATAGCCAAATGTCAGTTGCTAAGAAGAGTTTAGAAAAAATTTCACCTAGCTACTATATTGCCTATATCATATACATTAGCATTCTCAATTGCAAAGTTCATTCAATATTTCATGTCTCCCAGCTAAAGTAACATGTGGACTATGTTGTCACTTCTACTTAATTCCATAAGTTAAAAATTCATTTTTACCATTTTACAAAAAAGTAACATTAAGTACAAATTTTCATTAAAATAATATTTCATGAGTCAAACTAAATTTTAAAATTTAACTTCAAAATTCAAATTTAAATAATTTAATTTATATCTTTATTATTAATATTTTTATAATTTTATTTTATATTTATTTATAAAATACTTGTACAATATATGGATAGAAAAGAAAAATGTCAAAGTCACAAATTAAATATAGGTTAAACTAATATGCAAGTTCTTGAACTATTTAATATTTTTTAATTAAGTTCCTGAAGTATTTTTTTCAATTGGTAGCTTGAATTGTATTTGTTTTTTTTAATTAGATTCATAATTTTTTATTAACAAATATAAGTTATTTGTTTGTTAATTTTTGTTAGTGGGGATTAAAACCGAATTAAAAATAAATATAAATTTAAGGATTCAATTAAAATATAAAATAATCCAAAGACCTTTTTAAAAATGCTAAATAGTTTAGATGTCTAATTTAAAAAATATCAAGTCTCTTGATGCCCATATTCTCACTTCTCCAAGTTGAAAATACTAGTTTAAAACGTGAAGTGAAAATATAATGTGGATGACGACATGAAGCGATCGAAGAACATACGAATTATGGACCGACCTAGTACGGTAATTGTAATGTACAATTTTGTAAAAAAAAACACAGATATGTAGCAGCCAAGAAATATGAATGGATACAATATCAATATATAAACAAAAATAATGAAGTGACAAATAAAAACCAAAGTTCGAATCGTTACAAAAATTTTAACTTTATTGGAGATGCGGGGTATCGATCCCCGTACCTCTCGCATGCTAAGCGAGCGCTCTACCATCTGAGCTACATCCCCATTTAATGTTATTGATGTAATTTATAGATAAATATTTTTAAATAATCAAATTGAATTTATTTTAAATTTAAATAAAAAGGTGTTATTGAACAACTATTGCATTGGTATTGACCTGCAGATGAGCTAAAGAATAATAATAATTAAAAAAAATAAAAGAGTTTGATTTTTTATGCTAAAAGAAAATTCGAAGCTTTGGAATGATCATCAGTCCAACATAACAAATCAAACTGTGGAAGACAACCTACGCCCAACAACAACAACATCGTAGGCATCCATGTTTGCCAAGAGGTTGTTGCACAAGGCTGTGCTGCACCATTCCAACGTAAATTCCAAAATAGAATAAAAAAAATCCTTTTTTTCTCATCCAACTTCATTTTTCTTCTTCTGGGTTTCCTTTTGTTTTTCAAAAAATTCTTCTTTTCTGAGTTTGGGTTGTATTTTGTTCAGCATAAGTTGCAGCATGGCGGTTTGCAGGGAAATGAGTTGGATCCCAGAATTGTGATTCACTATGGCATTCCATCGACTGCTTCAGTTCTCGCCTTTGACCCCATTCAGCGACTTTTGGCTATTGGGACTTTGTCAGTTCTCTCTCTCTCTCTGATTTTATTGTTAATTGTTATTGTTTTTTATTGATTGGGTATGTTACAGTACTTTTAAGTTACAATATTGTTAAATAATTTTTCATTTAATATTTATAGTACTGTTGTTGTTTAGTAACTGCAGTCTGCTTTGCTCCTGTTGCATAACCAGGTTAAAAAACGAAAATGGATTCAATAATTTAGAAAAATTTAATCTGGGGTTATTCTAATTATCCGTGGTAACTGATAAGTAATTTAAAGTTGCTCTTTTTCATTTATTCTATAATTGTTTTAGACAAGTGTTATTTGGTTAAGGTGAATTCAGATATTTAGGGGGGGAACATCTTGGTGGTTATGTTCTTTCTAACTATCCTTGATAAATAAGTAGGTCAGTTCTTTCAATTCTGAGGAGGCTTTATTTTTGCTGGTGTGTAAGGGAGGGAGGGTGTTTCCTAAATTCATTTTTTCGTATTAATGTTTATTTTGGTTCTTTTGGTTAGAAACATGCATGTCATAGTCATAAGAAACAGTTAAGAGAAAGTCCAACTGACATAACTCTTGTATATGTTTAGCCGGTAAATGTAGTGATGACATAACCCTTTTATTATTGTAATGGACAATGCGTGATTCTTCAAATGTAGTGATGACTGAATATGAGGCAAATGGATGTTTATAGGATGTGAGTGTTTGATTGCTTGTAGCTTAATGGCAGGGATGGAAGACTTAAGGTGATAGGGGGAGATAATATAGAAGGACTTTTGGTTTCTCCTAAGCAATTGCCTTACAAATACTTGGAGGTAAGTGGCATTGGACTTCTCAAATTGATATGCAGTTAGATCTTGTTGGGTTTTCTATGATACAAAATTATCAAATTTTTAGCCATCTAAGCTTATGTGAGTGGCATATTGATGCTTGGATTCTTTTGGCATTTGCAGTTCCTGCAAAACCAGGGGCATTTAGTTGGTGTCTTAAATGACAATGATATCCAGGTAAGTTTCTGTTTGTGTTGATACATTTTTCAAACAAAGGCATTTGCCTGCCTCTCCTGCTCTCTTTCCCCCTAGATAGCCTATATAGTGCGGTTTTCATCACTCCTTAAGACCTATCATTGATATCTGAATTGTGTGGTTGTTTTTCTGGCTTCTTTTCTTACCATTCATTATTAATTGTAGAATGAACAATAATATCTGTGATTGTTTATGAACGGGCACTCTAGCATGTCAAGTTATGGTTTATAATTTATATCAGTAGGGTGATAGACTTTTAGTTCCTTGCTTATTATAGGTGTTATAGTTTAGCACATTTAGTTAGTCTTTTTATCTTTTTTTTTAACAATTTTGGCAGGTTTGGAATCTTGAGAGCCGGAGCCTTGTTTGTTCTTTACAATGGGAGTTCGATATTACTGCTTTTTCTGTAATCAGCGGTTCACATTTCATGTAAGTTACTGTTAGTGAAATACTTATATTCAGTAAATCTGTATATTTTTCCTCTTGTTTGTAGTAGTAGTTAGCTGCAAATGGTTGTGATTACAAGGCACTTGATTAATACCATTACTACTCTGTTATAATGTGCAGTTATGTTGGAGACCAGCATGGCTTATTTTCTGTGATAAAATTTGAAGCTGAGGAAGGACAACTTTTGAAGTCATCATACAATTTGTCTGCAAAATTTCTAAGGGGTATTTATTTTTTGTTTTTTGTTATCATGATTGATAAATAATACATAATATATTGCATTCTCTTAAGCCATACATGCAATCTGTCAATCTTAGTCAATCATAAATTCTCAAATACTCTTTTGAGATGATAGGAACTGAAAATCACTGGGTATTATTTATGGAACAAAAAGGGAGCTTAAAACTGAGAAAAATCCTCAGGAAAACACAGAATCAGTAACAAAATAGATGAAAAAAGGATTAATTACTCATTTGGTCCCTATACCTGCACAATCTCTACATTTTAGTCTCTACACATACACTTTTCAATTTGCTTTAGTCCTTCCAAAATTGTAGGGACTAAATATAAATTAAGAAGTGTATGTATCGGGACTAATTGGCTAAACGAGTTAAAAAGTGTACTTGTAGGGGCTAAAATGAGTAATTTCTAGGTGTAGGACTAAAACATAAAGATTGTGTAGGTATAGGGATCAAATGGGTAAACATAGACAGAAATTGCTATAAAAAAAAATATACTTCCAATGAATATTCAGGATTCATCTCTCTCCCTCTAATCATAGATCTTCTCCATTCACATACTGACAGCTGTCTGTTCTTTATGCACACAGCTCATCTGTGATTCAGTATCAAATAAATATTCTATCATTACTTTCTTTCGCTGCTTCCATCACATATCCCTTACTCTCTCCCTTATTTCTCCTAGTGTAGACTTGTTTCAATACCTAACACTCTTATCTTTTGCATGGAAATTATGTTGGACTTCTTGGACAAGGGAAACATGGTCAGCACTAAGATCAATAATGCTGAGTCACAATACATTATACATCTTAAATGACCACTATATTCAAATGTCTTATTCAGATGATTCATACATCTGTGCTTCACATTTATACTTATTTGATTTTCTTTGATTTAAAAACTGCTCATTGTCATTGTTTTATTCCCTTTGACAGAAGCTGCAGGCTTTTCAGAACCCAGTGAGCAACCAATCATTGGAGTTCTTTTGCAACCTTCTTCTTTTGGGAACAGGCAAGATATAAGTATTTCATACAGCATTTCAGCCTTACTTCTCTGTCTGGCACATTTATAAATTGGATTTTTACTTGACAGCTACTTATTGATTTGGAAAATTGAAAAATAAGATTTTGTAAAATGAGAGTATAACTTCCTAGTTGAACATTCATATTTTTTCTTTTTTCACTGTCAATATCATTTCAAATAATTTCTCAGATTTTCAAAATTACTACAAACATTTGATGAACTTGCAGAGCCAACCTCCAAAGAAGTTTGTGTAATTTGTCATGGCTGTATATATTCTTAGAGACAGCATTGCATGATTTCATGAGTGGCTTGTATCTAAATCTTTGAACTCTGAATGAAATGATGGGTGAAATATTTCCAGCCAGCAAATGTTTCCATCAGTATTCAACACAGTCATGACTCTTTCTATATGAGAAGGGGTTGTTAACTTGAAGGCTTGTGAAGAAATCTTGACAACTATACTTATCATATTTTTTTTATCTGCCATATTATTAGCATATTCCGTATACTTGTCTGAGATCTGATATTACATAGTTGAGTAAAAAAAAGTATACTCATTATGCTCAATTTTGCAGACTCTTAATTGCATTTGAGGATGGACTGCTTATTCTTTGGGATGTTTCTGAAGCTAGAATTGTGTTCCTTGGTGGTGGAAAAGATCTCCAATTGAAGGATGAAGATGGTAACTCTTCTTCCGAATCGGGCGCCAATCCTCCAGCTGATATTGTAGAACAAAATCTAGGTGACAAAGAGATAACTGCTCTTTGCTGGGCATCTTCTACTGGGTCCATTCTTGCTGTGGGATACTTAGATGGAGATATCCTTCTCTGGAACTTGTCATCAGCAGCACCTTCTAAAGGCCAACAAACTTCAAAAAATGTTGTTAAGCTACAACTTTCAACTGAAGAAAGAAGACTCCCAGTCATAGTCTTACAATGGTCAAATAGCCATAAATCCCAAAGTGATAGTGCTGGACAGTTGTTTGTCTATGGTGGCGATGAAATTGGATCTGAAGAAGTTTTGACTGTGAGTTATTTGTTTGTCTGTTTCTAATTTCATTTTAAATTGTTTTTTATTGGTTTTATTGGCAGTTGCTTCTGAATTTTGATAAACTATACAGTTTACTAAAATATGTGATACATTCAAAATTGGTCCAAAGTTGTGATTCAGGCATTCTTTTTATGTTTCATCATACTTAAAATCCCAAATGTATTGAAGAAATATTTTACTTAGACTCTACAGGATACATAAAGTAATGGAAAATTCCTTATGATGTTGTTAATATGGTTGAGCACCACCCAGTCTTTATAAATGTTAAACAAATATTTATATTAATGCAGGCTTACCCTCTGATTAATAAATTGAGCATCCCCCCATATGTTTTCATTATTTCTTCCCATATATTCAGTTAGTTTATGGTAAAGTTTAAGCAATGGTTATTTTTGAATAAATGTGATGTTGACTTTGTTGTAGGGATTTCAGGTCACTTGTTACTGTTGCTTTGATGGGCAGTGTTTCTACATGTTAAAATGTTTTCTTAGCATGTCTATATTGTTTCCCTAAACTTTAGAGTGTCTCTCTTCATTACAGGTTTTAACTCTTGAATGGTCATCTGGGATGGAGTCCGTAAAATGCACCAATCGTGCAGACCTTACACTTAATGGCTCTTTTGCAGACTTGATTTTACTGCCAAGTCCTGGAACAATGGGGTTGAGCAGCAAAGATGAACTTTTTGTACTGACAAACCCTGGACAACTACATTTGTATGATAATGATAGTCTGTCCACATTAACATCTCAGCCAAAGAGGACGCCATCTGTTTCTGCTGTGGAGTTTCCAGTGCTAGTACCTATTGCTGATCCATGTTTGACTGTTGCAATACTTATCAGGTTGCCCAGTAAGTCAAATTCATCAAAAATTCTCACTGAGGTAATTTATTTGTCTGCCTGTAGTTTCTGTCAAACCTGGCTGCTAATTTGTGTATTATATGATTTTTTTATCAACTTATTTCTTTATCTTAGGTAGCCTCAGCAATGAGAACTGGCTCAAGGCCTGGATCAGCTCCTTCAAATTGGCCCTTGACTGGGGGTGTTCCCAGTCTATCATCCACGGCTAAAGGTGCTGTGGTTGAGAGAGTTTATTTTGTGGGTTATTCTAATGGATCTGTCCTTGTGTGTGATGCCACACATGCAGTCTTATCTTATATTTGCTACATAGAGGGAGAAGTAAGCATTCCACGTCTATTTTATCCACACAAAAAAAGGACAATGTCCTTACTTTTCCACATATAAAATGTCACAAATCTCCTGTGTGTTTGGTAGGTGAATGGTATAAAAGTGGCTGGTTCAGATGCTCAAGTGACAAAATTGGACTTCTGCTCTGTTTCCTTACTGTTGGCTGTGGGCAATGAATGTGGTCTTGTGAGATATCTTTCGTAATATGTCGTTCTATCTGACACAATGCAATATTTGTTCTGTACTGACTTCCTTTGCTGTGATGACTTTAATAGGTTCGCATTTATGACCTCAAAGGCCACTCTGGTGGACGAAATTTCCATTTTGTCACAGAAACAAAAAGTGAAGGTGATCCCTAGATGTTTCTCGCCATCATGGAAGGCTACCTTCTTCATTTATGTTTTTTTGCCCTTGACTTATGCTGTGCTGCTAAACATGTATTGCAGTCCTTGATGCTCCACAAGGAAAAGGACCTTATTGTAGCTCTGTCTTTTCTGTTCTGGATTCTCCTGTGCAAGCATTATCATTTGCAAATTCTGGAACCAAACTTGCTATTGGGTTTTTAAGTGGCCGTGTGGGTATCATCTGACTACTTGTTAATTCACCTTGTCTTTCTTGTTCTTATATGATCATAAGTAAAAGTGTCCGATCTCTCAATTGATTCATCTTGGATAATTGCTTCTTTCCAGATTGCAGTCTGTAATATGACTTCATTGTCAGTTTTGTTCTTGATTGATGGTGTACCTAGCTCTAGTTCACCAATTACTTCATTGGTTTGGAAACAAGAAGCATATTTTCTAAGTGGTGTGAATAGTTTAAAGCAATCAGAAACAGATTCAGGCAACTCTCTTGAAGAAATACTATTTGTGTTATCCCGGGATGGAAAAATTAATATAGTTGATAGTGATAGTGGAAAAATTATCTGCAGTCGGCCATTACAAGTGAAGGAATCCACTGCAATTTCAATGTATGTTATAGGCAAGTACAAGTTTCATCAAGAACACAACATATTTTCAGTTTTATTGCATTTAGCATATCATTGGAAATTCTAATAGATTTTTGTACCCCAGAGGGTAGCATCTCAGCGTCTGAAGCATCAAATGACAAGCTGCAGGAAGAACCTGTGAAGAATACTGCTGATGCTAGCCCTGATGAGGAGGAAGAACCCTTATCAACTAGGGTAAATTCATCAGAAGCTGGTCTGCCCTCTTCAGAAAGCTCACACTCTGGAGATTTACTGTTGGATCCACTTGTTCTGCTATGCTGCGAGAATTCATTGCGCTTGTTCTCTGCAAAATCTTTGATACAGGTTCTTGAGTTCATTATCACTTCACAATTTGCATTCACATTGTAAGTCTGTATGCAAATGAGTTTGACATATATGGTATACTCTTTACAGGGACATAAGAAACCAATTAAAAAAGTGAAACATTCTAAATCTTGTTATTGGACTACATTTTTTAAGAAAGATGACAAAGTTTATGGGCTTCTATCATTGCTTCAGACTGGAACATTTGAAATCAGGTGAAAGTGCTAGTTTTTTTTTTTTCTTTTTCTGAAGGGTTGGGGGTGTATTTTCAATAGGACTATATGGATTCTAGCAAAAAAAAAGTTGCTTTGAAATACTAAATTCTTGGTGTTCTCCCTTATTTTGCCCTTGGCTTTGAACAGGTCTTTACCAGATTTGGAATTGGTTGCGGAAAGCTCTTTATTGTCAATTTTAAGGTGGAATTATAAAGTGAATATGGATAAAACCATGTGTTCTGATGATCATGGACAGATAGTACTGGTACAATACTCTCTAGAACTTTCAAAATTGTCAGGAATTCCATTCCTCTGGATAGTGTAAAACATATTTTAGTATTCTGGCCAAAAACATTTAGTAAAATTCAAAGTATACAATTATTGGTCTTCAAAGCACCCATCTTATATTCATAACTTACAGGCTAACAGTTCTGAATTAGCATTCATGTCATTACTGGCTGGCGAAAATGAATTCAGGTATATTTGTTATCCTGTAATGAAGAGATAACATTGTGGACATCTGGTTAAACTGTAGAAATAAGGAAGAAAAACTTGAATAACAATTCTATTCTGTTTTAGTAATCCGGAGCATCTGCCTTGTCTTCATGATAAAGTTCTTGCAGCCGCTGCTGATGCTGCCTTTAGATTCTCTTCAAATCAGAAGAAAAAACAGGTATGAGGTTCTCTGATTTGCCTTATTTGTCATCCTAATGTTCCCACCATTGAAAAGCTGTTTGATTAGCTTAACTGTTTTGGCACAGACCGTGGTGCCGGGGATTCTAGGTGGTATTGTCAAAGGGTTTAAAGGAGGAAAAACCACTCCAACAGATGTGACTAAAATTCCAACCTCCAATTTTGGTCATTTGGAAGACATTTTCTTTAAGCCCCCCTTGCCTGATTCACCTCCAACAGTGGCAATCCCAGATAATAAAGAAGTGGAGCTTGATATAGGTTTACATTTTTCTTTAAACATTTAGTGTTTTTTATTTTTTATAATTTGAATACTTTCACACTTTGAAGTTTGAACTTTAAAAAACAAAGCCTCAAAACATGCTATATTTTGGCACAGATGACATTGAAATAGATGAGCCCATACCTAAGGCTTCTACTTCATCTCCTGATGCTAAAAATAAACAGAAAGGTAAATCACTTTCAAAACATATATCACATTTTAACTACAAAGATTAGTGACAGTTTCTTCCTTCTACCTGCAGATAAGTTGCAAGATAGAGAGAAATTATTTGAAGGAGGGACCAATAATGATGATATAAAGCCAAGACTTAGAACACCTGAAGAAATTATGGCTACTTATAGAAAAACTGGGGTAATGCTAAGCTGACTATCCTTTCTGTCTTTTAACACTATTGATTTCGATGTGTTAATTTATTAATCAATGCCTGGTTTCAGGATGCTGCTTCAGTTGCTGCCCAAGCAAGAAACAAGCTTATGGAGAGGCAGGAAAAATTGGAGGTAGAAATTTGTCTGATCTCATCATGCCAACTTGCATAACTTCTACAACAAAACTTTGTTGCTGTTAATTCTTCAAAACAAACATGGATAGTCGTAATAATTTTTAGGGACTAAAAATAAATAAAAAAAGTTCAGGGACCAAAACAAAAATATCATATTTCCAAGAACTAAAAGCATGTTTAAGTCGACCTTTTTTTCCCTCTTAAACATTATAGACCCTCGGTAGTCGTTGCTTTGACATGGAAGTTGTCATTTGTCTAGTTTTCAACTATTATTGTTAATTATAAACATCTTTGTTCACTCTCTACTCTCTAGTTTTTAGTACATGGATCATAGATTTCTTATGTTGAAAGTATCATTATCATTATTCATAAACAGTGTCAAAATAAACTATTACTGTTCAAATTTGATTCAGAGAATCAGCCAACGTACTGCTGAACTGCAAAGTGGAGCTGAAAATTTTGCATCATTAGCAAATGAGCTTGTCAAGACCATGGAAAGGAGGAAATGGTGGCAAATATAGAAGAAAAAAAATTGTCCGTATGAATTGTATGTATTTATTGTCTTGTATATTATATATATTTTTGTGGCTGCTGGCGTTGTTTTTGTTTCATTTGTTGTCAAATAGTGGTTAGTGATTCTTTATTACTAGAATTATGCCATTATTTTTTTCTTTTGCCATTATTCAAAATTGATATTTGAGGATTAGTTAATATAACTCTTAAAAAAATTACTTTATATAAAAAGAGTAATAATGTCTTGAGAAAGTTGAGCTTGATATCTTTCTGATAATAGATAAGAGCTATTAATTCATGACTAGCTTTCTGATTTATGTCATGTATCTTTTAATGCTTGTGCAGGCAACCTCATCGAGTTTTTTTTTTTTTTTTTTTTTTTGAAAAAGCAGGGTTTTATGAATGTTATTTTCTTACATTTTCCGTTTTATTCCAAAACGAACTTGTTATGGTTATCTCTTCTGAGTAGCAAGTCTATTCAGAATGCACTTTCATATTGCATAATCAACCTTTATAATGTCATGATTCTCAGCACTTTGAGTAGTCTTGACTTTGTGATTATAGGATTTTGGAATCATTTGTCATACTCCATTATCATTTAGCTTCTCAGGACTTAACATCATATAATAGTAATACTTCTCGATACTCCTTCATAAGAAAGACTTAATTTAAACTTTCTGATTAACTTCAATAGCTTTGATATGTAGAGTTCTTTCTTTTTGTCTTCTTGAATTTTGTTCTTATCACTGTTTTTAGAGTCCTTGGTAACAACCATTCAGAAGACTAGTAACTTGATTCAGAAAATTTATCAAGATTAAAATCATTTTGAACCTAACACTAATTGCATCATTGTCTTATTCATCTTAATTTTTGGCAAATAAAATGATTAGATAATTAGTCTGCTTAGAAAAAAATAGCTAAAAGTTAATTGAAAACTGAAAAGAAAATAGTAATTTTAAGTTGAAGGTTGTTGAGTTTGCTATTTGAATTAGAAATAGTAAAATTAGTTACTAAATTAATTGATAGATAAAAAATAACATAAAAGACATATTTAAGTTTTTTTTTTATAAATTTTTATTTATTATTCACTAGCTAGCATAATTAATCTTTGATCCAATAGATCGAAAGATAGCATAGAAAATGGAATTGCTTAACTAACTTTTAGTGAGTTCTATCATGCTACTTTGTTTTAAAAACTTCAAATTGTCGTCTAAGTAAAAAACATAGTTGTGTAAGAAAAAAATTATCTCATGATAATTGTGATTTTAATTTTTTCAATCACTTATATTTCTTATGATATTAATGATTAATGATATGGACAAAAAAACTAAAAATGAATTAATGATAATAAGGTTAATTTTTTATAGGATGACAATTATAACGGGACAAAGAAGTAATGATTAGGAATGTTCATAACGTGATTTGGTTTATTTTTCATCAAAATGACTCAAATCAAACTTAAAAAATATATGTGATTTAATTTGGTTTGATTTTTATTTAAAATAAAATTTGAACCAAACTTAAAAGAAATATATGTGATTCAATTTGGTTTGGTTTTCATTTAAAATAAGATTTAAAGCAAATCAAACCAATAATTTGTAGTTTGATTTGGCTTAGTTTTATAATTTTTACTAAAATATTATTTCATTAAATTTATATACTTTCTTTTTAATTTTTAAATTAAATTACATTAAAAAAATTACTAATAATAATATAAAAAACTTTTTAATATGTTAAGCCTTTAACAACAAAATTTATCAAATTTTTATTAATTTTAAACCAAACATATCTTTAAAAAAATTATCTTGAAAAAGAAAGTAATATACATTATATAAATTCATATAAATAACACTAAAAAAAATATGTGAAACTCAAATAGTATATACATCAAATTAAAATAATATAAGTGTTAGCATAAATATTAATAAGTATTTACCAAATTTCGTAAATACAATGAAACAATAAGTTTATAGTAATATGCGAGTATGCCTCCTGATAAAGTGAAGCACAAATACAATTTCAGTCATATATTCCGACCAAATTTGTGAAATGCAAATACTAATAACAGTAAATAAATCACACATGTTTTATTCCGACCAATATATTTGTGAAATGCTAATCTCACGTGTGACACATGGATGTTTGGCTCATGATTCCCTTTCACATTCATACACGAATATGATAATACCCCACCGACCCATGAACGAAGGAAAACCGGCTTCTTATTCCAAATCCGGTGACCTTTGCACTTTGTGCCATCAAATCAAGGAAAAGAAAACATTACACCAATATTAATTTATAATCGCGACACATATTTTTCGTTTTCATCTTTAACTAATATTATGCCCTCCAATATAGAATATAAGTAAAAATATTATATCTTAAATATAAACAAATTTTAATTAATTTTATCTTATTTAATAAAAAAAATTAAAATATCCTTCATTTGAAACAATGTTTTCAATGAATCTATTTTAATCCTTTTTTACCATCAAATCAAGAAAAAGAAAAAAATTCACCAATATTAATTTATAATTTATAATCGCGATACATATTTTTCGTTTTCTTCTTTAACTAATATTATACCCTCTAATATAGAATATAAGAAAAAAATCATTGTATCTTAAATATAAATAAACTTTAACTTATTTAATTGAATTATTTTTAAAAATATTCCTCCTTAAATACAAATTTCATTTTCAGTAACTCTATTTTATTCTTAATATCAAGTTTTAGTTTTTTAATCCTTTAATATCAAGTTCTAAGCAATAATAGTTTAGAAGAAAAAAAACTACTTTTCAAATTCGATTAGTACAATGAGATGATATTAACTTTTTCTTAATTAGTATGATATAGTTTTTTCTAAAATTGATCCATAAGTTTCATATTTTTATCAATTTTCAATTAAATCCCTAATTTTTTTAATTGAATCTTTGAAATTTTATATTTTTTTTCAATTGAGTCCTCTCTTATAATTATCTTAATGAGAATCAACTACAAATACTTAATTAGAGATGCAGACAATGAATTGATACTTTTTGAAGTATATTATAAGCATGATTGAGTCAATAGTGATGAAAAATGCTATTATAAACATGATTGAGTCAATAGTAATGAAAAATGCTAGGACACTTTTTTTTAATACTCTCTTTCTAAGACTCTTTCTATGATAGGTTAAAATTTACTAAAAATCCATTTTTTTAGGTTTTTCTTATCATTTAATGATTTTTTTCTTTTAATTTATATTAAATGAGAAGTAAAACTCACCCAAATTAATTATTTCCAATAAATTATAATCAATCATATAGAAAGTCTTTGAGGGAGAATGTCAAAAAGAGTGTTGTGGGCATTCCTCCAACTGTGATAGTTTTCTACAAGGTCTCAACATTTTATACAGTCAAACAATTGTGAGAGGCTCATGAAAGAATAATTGGGTTGAATTGCCAAGCAAAAATTGAAACTCTATAGTCTATTATTTGCGCCTCTAATTTGGTGTTTGCAATTATTTATCATAAAGACAAATATACTAGAGGACCCAATTGAAAAAAAAATTGGGATCCAATTAAAATAAATAAAAATTTAGTAAAATATGAAGACTTGCATACTAATTAAACTTTTGTCTTCTTATATTTGATATTGAATAGATATACTAGTATCATAGTAGTTTTTCCTTTCCAAAATAAATGTCGTTCTAGGTTGTTTTACATAAATAAAGAAAAATTAATAAATAAATAAAATAGTATTTTTACAAAACTAACATTATTAAATAAATAAAAGAAAGTAATATTAATATTACATTGAAAAGTTAAAGCAACACTTAATAGGAATATTAGTGAAAAAATTAATATTACATTGAAAAATTAACATCACACTTATTTTGGAATAACTTTTTTTCTTCAAATATGATACTTACTTTGAGACGGACAAAGTCATACTTTAGATGACTACTATCAACATGCATTTTTAATACATTCCTTTTAATACATACTTTCTCATTGATTAAAATTTATTGAAAAATATAAAATTATGAGAGAAAGAGTTATTAAATAAAAAGTTAAATATACTCAAATGTGTAATTTTTAATAAATTTCAACCAATAATAATGGGTTAAAAAGAATCTGATGCTATTTCTCTATATTTTAATTGCATATAAATAACTTGTATTTTAGCATGTGCATTGCACAGGTTAAGTTTTTATTTTATACAACTAAGATTTATAATTTATAATAAATAAGAGAAGAAATCAAATTATATCGATGTAACTTTGACAACTATTACACCATTTTATAATTTTCAATTGAATAATATTTTCTTCACTGTTGGATTAGAAGTTTTTTTTTCACATAGATCACATCTAAAATTTCATATTAATTTAAAATTATTTTTTATCATGTTCATATGAATTAAAATTGACGTAATATAAACATTTTAAAATATACTAAAACATGAACCATTTGATTACCTTCTTGTTGTTGTTCAATTTTGACAAAATTTGACACAAATAATCTTAGTAATATTTAGATATAATTTAATGGTTGGATAAATAAAAATCACATTTGATATGAAGTTATAAAAAATAGTGTAATAGATGTCAAAATTAGACAAGGATAATTTAATCATTCCTTAATAAATAAATATTTCTAAATATATAAATTATATTATAATTAAATTTTATAATAAATAAATTTTTAAACATATAAATTATATTTTACATTAACAGTAAATAATTTTGAACATATTTTTATTTTTAATTATGGATATTTCTTAAAAAATATTAAAATTTAAGTTGGAACTAAAGATATTAAAAATAATAAATTAAAAGAAATAAATAGTTCAACTATTCACATCAAATAATATATCAAATGCATATTACAAGCGAATTTGAATTTTAAAGATAATATATATATATTCAAAGTTGACTTTTTGATATTCAGTTACAGTTTTTTTTTAAATAGTTGAATTGATATTAAAAACATAAAAATATAAGATAATATACCAATTGGATGTGAGAATAATGTTGGGGCAAGTGAAGGTCTGATGAAGCATATAATCTTATACATTTATAAATATAAGGGATTACCCATTAAATATATATACAATTTAATTCCAAAATAATTATATTTTTAATTTAATATTCATCATTTTTTGATATAGAAAGGAATAAAGTATCTTTTTTCTCTTAGTAAATAAAGATAAAAAATGTATTATATTTTTAGTCCTTAATTTTTTTTTAAAATATATATTTTTAGTCTATTAACCTTTATTTCATCTTTAAGAGACTAAAAATAATATAAAAAAAGTTAAGAGACTAAAAGTAGGAATAGAACAAAATTAAAGGACTAAAAAAAACTTAAAAAATCTAAGAACTAAAAATAAAATTTTTAAAAATTTAAAAACTAAAAACATATTAAAAAAAAGAAGAAGGATGGGCATAAAATATGATCCTCCATTCCATTCCATTCTAACGGGTCAAATACACGGCAAGAATGACCTTAATTTTATTCCATTCCAAAGTCTACACATTTTAATCAATATCAATATAGTAAAAGTAAACACGGATTGGGTTGGTCTCTTCCATACTACACACAAAACACAATAAAAAAATTGTGAATTACTAAATTACCCCTTCATAATCTACAAACCCCTTATTCTGCTTCACCCTTTTATATATAAGTTCCGCCTCCGATTCTCAGAATCATTATCGAGCAACAAAGACACATTCTTTCAGCCTCCCTTCAACACCCTTTTGGCCCTTCATTCTTCCAAGTCTCAAATCGAAGCTCGAAGACCTGCGAAGAACAAAGGGTTGTTTAAATTCTGTGTGGTTGTTGTTGGAGGTTGAAATACAAGTTGCCGCCTCAAGTGTGTGTTAATCTTAAATTTCACAAGCAAGTTGTATTTTTGGAGTATTGTATTATATGACCAAATATTTTAGTGTTTTAGGACTAGATATTTTGCTTCTGGTGGCAATTTTTCTCTTCTCCTTCTGGTTCTCATCTTTTGTGTTCTTCTTTGTTTCTCACCTTTCTGAGGATTTTTCCATCTTAGTTCCTGGAGGCACCAGGAACCTGACCAAATAAATAAACCTTTTTTTTCTTCTAATTTTTCTGAAGTTTCATTTTTTAGTCCAATGGCAACTTGGATATTATCAGAATGTGGCTTGAAGCCTCTTGCTCCAGTAATTCCTAGACCTAGAACTGGGGCTGCTTTGTCCAGCACCTCAAGGGTTGAATTTTTGGACACAAACAAGGTAGTGGCAGGTCCTAAGTTTCAACCTTTGAGGTGCAACCTCAGGGAGAGGAATTGGGGGCTGAAAGTGAGTGCCCCTTTGAGGGTTGCTTCCATTGAAGAGGAGCAAAAGAGTGTTGATTTAACCAATGGGACTAATGGGGTTGAGCATGAGAAGCTTCCAGAATTTGACCCTGGTGCTCCGCCACCATTCAACTTGGCTGATATTAGAGCAGCCATTCCAAAGCATTGCTGGGTGAAGGACCCTTGGAGGTCCATGAGCTATGTGGTGAGGGATGTGATTGCTGTCTTTGGTTTGGCTGCTGCTGCTGCGTATCTCAATAATTGGTTGGTTTGGCCTCTCTATTGGGCTGCTCAAGGCACTATGTTCTGGGCTCTGTTTGTTCTTGGTCATGATTGGTACTAATAACTATTTTTCTTTTCTTCATTTTGTTATAATTTGGATGTAGCTAGATGGAGTGCAGAATTGGGTTTCAAAATTGTGACTTGTTGAGTTTACTTGTTGTTTTGTGTGTTTCAGTGGTCATGGAAGCTTTTCAAACAACTCCAAATTGAACAGTGTTGTTGGACATCTGCTGCATTCTTCAATTCTAGTGCCATATCATGGATGGTATGCTAGTGCTTCTGGTGGAATAGCCTTTCTAATTTTTTTTAGAGTAAAATATGTTTTTTATCCTTCAAATATCTTGCCATTTGGTTTTAGTGCTTATAAAAATATAATACGATTTTAGTCTCTACATTTTAACAATAAGATTTTTTAGTCTTGATGAATGACTAAAACCACATTAATTTTGATAAATGTAGAGACTAAAAATATATTATTTTTTGTAAAGACTAAAATCAAATTTTGAGATATTTGTAGGGATAAAAACACATTTTACTCTTTTTTTTAGTTTTGAATTCATGTTTGAAACTGATATTTTATACAGGAGAATCAGTCATAGGACTCATCACCAACATCATGGTCATGCTGAAAATGATGAATCATGGCATCCGGTGAGATGACTATCAATGTTCTTGTTTTTAAAACATGCTCTTTTTATCTAAGTTTTTTCCTTTTAAGTGATCAAAGTTTCTGACATAAGAGGTGTATTGGTAATCCCTGCAGTTGCCTGAAAAATTGTTCAGAAGCTTGGACACTGTAACTCGTATGTTAAGATTCACAGCACCTTTTCCACTTCTTGCATTTCCTGTGTACCTTGTAAGTTATTCTGCTTTGACCATAATTTGAACATTAATTACTCTTTAGTCTTGGTAGAAGAATTGACATGGTGGCTGTTGATATTTGAATCCAGTTTAGTAGGAGTCCTGGGAAGACTGGTTCTCACTTTGACCCCAGCAGTGACTTGTTCGTTCCCAATGAAAGAAAAGATGTTATTACTTCCACAGCTTGTTGGGCTGCTATGTTGGGATTGCTTGTTGGATTGGGGTTTGTAATGGGTCCAATTCAACTTCTTAAGCTTTATGGTGTTCCCTATGTTGTAAGTTTCTTCCTCTTTTCCATCATTTCCATGGTTCTTTTTGAATCAAGAATGAATGAAGTTCTCATTTGAATTTCTTGGAATTGAAGATATTCGTTATGTGGTTGGATTTGGTGACTTATTTGCACCATCATGGCCATGAAGACAAATTACCTTGGTACCGTGGAAAGGTATCCTTCATTCTTTAAAGTCTTTCTTATGAAAAGGACTGGTCTATTTGTGTCTTGACATACTTTTGTTATGTGTATGAGTTTAATTTTCATGCATTGTTAGTGTATTTTTTTTATATTGTTAATCAATTAAAAATCATCATTGATATGACTTGTAAAAGTCAATAAACATATCATACATGGTTGAATGATAATGCCAATACATACACTATTTGCTCTATGTTTATTGGGGTGTTAATATTTTCATATTCATTGTTGAACAGGAATGGAGCTACCTCAGGGGTGGTCTAACTACTCTTGATCGTGATTATGGATGGATCAATAACATTCACCATGACATTGGCACTCATGTCATTCATCACCTATTTCCTCAAATTCCACACTATCACTTAGTTGAGGCTGTGAGTGTCTCTCTAGTCTACTATTTGTTTTGAAACAATGGATACTGATTTACTTAAGATGTTGAGTTTGAATGTTGTTTTTGCTTCTCTTGCAGACTGAGGCTGCTAAGCCAGTGTTTGGAAAATATTATAGAGAACCAAAGAAATCAGCAGCACCTCTTCCTTTTCACCTTATTGGGGAAATAATAAGGAGCTTCAAGACTGACCATTTTGTTAGTGACACGGGGGATGTTGTGTACTATCAAACCGACTCTAAGATTAATGGCTCTTCCAAATTAGAGTGAATATTAAAATTCTTTTCTATATAGACAAGAGAGGCTTATACACAATTCTTATTGCTTTAAAGATTGTCTTGAGTTTCTCCGAAAGTTACTGCACTTACTTGGAGTTGAATCCTTCATTAATAAAGGGATGGATGGATCATATAATTTCAATTGTAACTGCATGATAGAATGTTTAGGTTATATGTAGTTTTATCTTTCTTGAATAGTGAATTCCTCAATATAAATTGATTATATTGAAGTGATACCTTGAGGCATGATCAAATTGTCAATGTGTTTGATCAAAACTGAAAGATCTCGATTAAATAGAAATTTAAAATAGATTTTGTTTTGTAGGACGTTGTGGTGTTTTCTTATCATCCCCTATTTTATTTTTTATACTCCCTATTTTATTATTCACTCTGGGTTCTGTATTTCTTGAAAATTAGTAGAGGTGTTTATGACTCAACCAAAAGAAATAAAAAAATAATTTGGATCTTTAAACTTTTAAATTTGCAATTAACTAATATTTTTTAGATAAATAATAGTCTGATTAAAAATAAAGATGCAATATAGTCTATACAATATATATGAATGACAAGCTAATAACTAGTTTGCAACTTTGCATGTTATTGTATTATAGGTTAAGTGATATATTTAGTCTTCTATTTTTATTTTTTTACTTTGCTTTTTTATTTTTTAAAATGTTGATTTTAGTTATTTTTTTAAATGATTCAAAATGATTAATTTTATCAGTTTAAAATCAATACCATTAATAATACTTGGATACTAACCGTTTTTAGTCATCACAAAATATATTTCTCTCATATCTCCTCCCTCCCTCTTGTTCTTCCTTTGGTGATTTTTTCTTTTTCCTTTTTTGCGAAATCTGTTGAGTACAAGAATAGGGAAGAAATCAATTGAAAATGGTATCTCTTTCCCCCTTTGTGCTCGCAATAAATCTTGAAATCAAATTCCCCACTAAAGAAGCGAAGGAACCATAGGTGATGGTGAAGCTTGAGCTCCTATAAAGCCCATTGAGTGTTTATATATATATATATATATATATATATATATATATATATATATATATATATATATATATATATATATAAGAATCAAATGAGTTCAATTTATTTATTTAATGAGTATAATTTTTAATTCAAATTTAATTCATGAATCAAATTTAATGAATTAATTATTGAATTGTGTTTTGAACTAATTGAGTTGGTTTAGTTAATGTCAATTCTAATATATTGGATCATCTAAATTTAAACTAGTGTTTTATACTCTTAAAAAACATTTTTTTAAAAAATAATTATATATTAATAAAAAAATTATTTAATAGATGATATTTTATATATCAGGATATTATATTAATATTATTTATTTTGAAATATATAATGTAAAACATATCTTAATATTAAAATTGATAATTGGATATGTCATGGCCACACTTTAAATTAATCTAATCTTATTTTATATATTATCATATTAGGATCTGATTTAAATAAAAATATCTTATAAAAATTTCAAATCAAATATAAATAAAAATAAATTCATGCCAATCCATTCCTCGAACCTCTAAAAGTAAGTATTCACATACGGAATCAGCGTGTCACGTTTTCCATCATCAATTTATCATGTTTTTTTTTTTCTGCTTAGGTTCCTATCAGGAATAGGCCAAATATAATAGTATGCTAGTTTTTCAGTTCTATGTTATTGTCACTAATTTTCATAGTGTCGTCTTCTTAATGTTTCTATGATTCTATCATATAACTAGGTAATCGGCACGAAAATAGAAGATCATATGCTGACGATGTTTGGTCAACATCATTGTACTGGTTATTTTTGTTTGTAATGACCGATGCAAACAAAAGGAAGGTATAGTTCATGGTTCAGATTTTCCATCGTTCCTATGTGACTCATGTTGCTCGAGTCAATGATATAGACCACTTACCAACCAGCTAAGGAAAGTAATTTTCTGCAGTCAAAAATTAATTTACACAAAATTTCCACCCAGACATATTAAGATTCAATTTCAATTTTAATTTAATACATATAAAAACAAATTAATTTGCATGGGAAAAATTACAAATTTAGTCATTCAGTTTATCTCTAATTTTGAATTTGATTTTTCACTAATTTAATTCACCAATTTGTTCTTCTTATTTTATAAGATCGTGTAATGTTGATTCTCAAGTCACAATTGGACGACGTTGATCGTTAATAAATGATATTAACTGTCATGTGTCATGTTTAATTGTAGTCCAAAAGATCAACATTGTATCATTTTACAAAATAGGATTAAATTCGTGAATTAATTTATTGAAGATCAAATCCAAAATTAAAATAACTAAAAATAAACAGAAATCAAAAATACAATTTTATATTCTGCATGTGTCGAGTTTCTATTGCTTGCATGCAGACACTTTCTTATGGAAACAGACTGGCATTTAAGTTAATAAAATATTATGCAAAAAATAATTAAAACACTGGATGTTAAATACAAGATCATGCGGTGACTGTAGGGAATTCTGAATAAAAAAACTAACAAATATTATTTACAAAAATAAAATTATATTATGTTTATCAAAAGGCGTCAATTCGAGTGAGAGGAATTTATATCTTTTGCATGTGCATGTGAACAAAAATACTGTTTTTTTTTAATTCGTTGTGGTAAAAATATTGTGATACATTTAAGAAATCAGTCTCTATTTTAATTAATTTTCAATTTCGATCTCCAATTAAAATAAAAATATTTCATTCCTTTATTATTTTTTTCAAATCAAGGATTGTACTTTTAACCATCATTTTACTTAATAAAAAAATATTGATTTCTAAATCGTGTCACTATAATATTGGGTTTTTAATTATTAATTTAATTAATGGAGCTTTTAATTTAATAAATAATTAATTAAAAACTATCTATTATTAAGAAAAACCACTTTAAATCACCTGAAATTTATCTCTTGGTCAAGAGTTGATCTCTAGGTATGTGCGGATAAAAAATATTTGTTAAAAGTTGTTAATCCTTTAAGTGGATTTTCATATTTTGAAAAGAGTTAAACATAATTTTGGTCCCAAGTCACTATTATTTTTTATCTCCTTAATTTTTTTTTAGTCTCCCAATTTTTTTTTAAAAATACTACTTTAGTCCCTGTTGAGTTTGATGATGTTTTGCAATCTGGATACACAATTTTAATCCCTCAAAACAATAAGTTGTATATTCAAATTGTTTAAAATCAGTCCAGAGGGACTAAAAAGAAAAAAAAATCAAAATTGAAGTATAAAAAATTTAATTTAGGAGGACAAAAACAACCGTGACCTAAATTTGAGGAAAAAACACATTTAAACTTTTTTTTTAAAAAAAAATCTTTAATTCTCGATTAAAACACTTTAGTTTTAAAAAACTGTATCATTTATGAGTATAAACAGTTTAAGTAAACATAAAGCATGTATCCTTATGTACCCATATGATGAAAAAAAAAATTACTACCTATCTACCCTTAATAGCATAGATTTAGTATACTTATTAATCGGTTTGATGTTCGTAACCCCTTTAATTAAATTAAAGTGATAAACTTGAATAATTATAAAACTTTCCAACTAGCTAGTTATATATAACACGATATCTCTCAAGTCAGTTTTGAGAAGTTATACAGGAGAGAAATTATTGAGTGGTTTAGAAGTTAGAATCATCATTTATCTATTGTTCTAATTAATTTATATATGACACGTACTAAAAAAATTTAGGATAAATAATCAATTTTATTAATGAATGTATAATTTTACTGACAAATGTATTTTTGAAAGATAAAAATATAAAATTTAGTCATTGAAAGTATAAAAAATGTGATAAATATATCCGGTCATTAACTTTGATATGTTATCGTTAATAAAATAGTCTATATGACACAAAAGGACGAATGTGTCACTGAAATGATTGTCAACGTGATCATGCAGATTGGATGAAAATACCAATATGATACCATTTTTAGACGTAAATGTTACTAATTTCTTATTGGAGAAAAATGTCAGTACTTTTTTTGTTGGGACTTAAATGTTTGTTTATTCCATTGAACCAAAATGTCAATAAGTTATCATTATTGAACGAAAATATCAATAATTTTTTTATTGGACCTAAATATTGTTTCTATTGGATTAATTTGTTAGACCCAAAATTTTATTTCATTTAAAGGTAAATTTTCACCATTTTTTTTTATCTCTACAAATATAACATTACAATAATGACTTAAAAAAATATATTAGCAAACATAATTTAAAACAACCATAACAATAACCATAATATTGATTATTAACTATAATTTGTTTGTCACAATAGAAATTATCCGAAATAAATATTGTACCAATTTACCAAAATAAACATTTTAACAATGTATCAATCATTACAATTTTTTCTAAATTATAATAATTATCACAATCTACTATAAATAAAATATAAATATATCTCATATTTCACTTCTTCGAATCTTGACTATTTTATTAATTGTGACAGACGAAAGTTAACGGCCAGATATATTTGTTTCACTTTTTATACTTTTGGAGATTAAATTTTGTATTTTCATTTTTCAGGAATACATTTGTTAGCGAATTACACATTTAGGGATAAAAGTGACTATTTACCCTATTTCTATATATTCCCAGAGATGGAAAAACAACAAATTAATAAAATATTATATGACAAAGTATTTCTCCTCCTCTTTGTTTTTATCATTTCCATTTCTTCACCTACAACTGACAAGTGAGTTTGAGGGCCAAGTGTGAGAGAGACTTGGAGAGAAGTGAGGTTTGAGAGTTGGAGGAAGATGACAATGGCAGTTGGCAATGGTGCGAGCTGTGGCTAGTGGTGGTGCAATAGGTGGCGCCAGTGGTGATTGATGGCTGGGTTGGTGATGATCCTTAAAAGGAAAGAATAAGAGGAGACAACCATGGAAGAAGAGTTTGCAAAAAGAACTTGTAACAAATATGTTTCTATGTTGACAATTAAAGATGATCACATTAACAATCATATTATTTCACTGACAAAATCCATTTATATGTGCCATGTTAATAATATTTGATTATATATTATATAAAAATAAGCTACAGGGTCCAAGCAGCCCCAAATTCCATATTTTATTTTTTGGTGGCGGCATGCAGTTCACGACCTTTGAAAAATGCAATTCAATTTTAGAATCCACGAAAAGCATACGTGTGTGAATGAACAGATAGATGGATGAATTGATGACATCCAAAAGAAAAATAATAAAATAGTCATGTTCAACGCAAACTTGGACACCATGCTAAATAATTAAATGTAATTTAATATGCATGCATCCTATGAGTTTTATAATCCCCACTTCTCTTAAATTAATGCTTAATAAAAAAAACGAGTTTAACGACTAAAAAAATTAGGTAATAGTTAAGACCGCATCTCTCTTTGGCCTGCCAAAAGCTGCCCTCCTATTCTTCCATTGAGTTTACGAACTCCACTTTATGATTGATAATTGGACTTTAATTGAATATATATATATATATATATATATATATATATATATATATATATTATAATTAAAATATCTAGTTTAATTGATTTAACAAAATAATTAATATATTATAATTTTTTTATATTTATGTTTAATTTTTACGAATAAAAATAATTGATATAATTAGTTATACAAATCAAACATAAGTGCAAGAATAAGGACATGATTGATTCATTCCCCCCCTTCAAAAGTTATTCAAATAAAGTAGAAGTATAATGAGTTATAGGTTAAATTATTCAGTGTAGTAAAAAAAATTAAATTTTTCATTTGATGCTTAAATTATTTAAAAAAAAATTAAGTTGGTCTTTAAATTATTTTAATTGACTCTTTAATCGTTTATTTTTGTAAATTAAGCCTTTATATAAGATTTTCAAAAACCGCTAAATATTGTCAATTTCTGGCGGTTCAAATAAGGTGTTTAATTTAGAAATTCAATAATTATTTTATTTATTTTACTTTTGGAACAAACTTGAAAATTATCAAATAATTTAGATACCTACGTACCGAGTAATTTAACTTAAGTTATACCAATAAAGCAGGTTTATAAATTTAAGCTAAAATTTATTTTGTAAAAATATTTAAAAGTTTTACTTTATTTAAAATTAATTTTATTTTCGAATGAAAACATATATTTACATAATAAAAAATATTGTTTGAAATTATTTTAGTTTGAATAAAATCATTTTAATGATAATAAAAATACTAAAATGTTAAAACATCTCTTTAATTAAATATTTTATATTTGGAAATAATAAATATTATTTAAATATTAATTATAAATGATAAGAAATTTAAGTTTTTACATATTGTTGCTCCGTAATATTTTTAAAGTAACAAAAAAAGTTTATTTTTGACATAAAAGCAAATTATATTAGAAAGTGTTTAATAAGTAATTCAACTCTAATAAATAACTGAAGAATAACTAAAAGTTAATTGTTTCTATTTTCACCAATTCAATTGTTATTTGATTTCAAAGTCTTTTTTTTTATTTACAAAATTTGATTTCAAAGTCTATTAATTCAGATATGCATTGTCTGCCATTCTTTTAGGATTAAATGAGCTCATTTCTTCTTTAGTATTCCTTTCCTGTTAGCACTTGGTTATATATTATGGAATATATTATTATCTTCAACATCACATGTTCAAATGAAGTCATGTAATGATGTTGTTACAGATTATGATGTGATAATGGAATGAGTTCTCATTGAATAAGTTTGTGTAAAAAGTTATATACTTAAATTAAATTCTTAATTTATATACTGCGTAGATATTAAATAAGAATTCGTCTCATTATCATATCATATTAATGAATAAATTAAAATAGTAAAATAATAATATTATCAAATATCTCTGTATGAATATTTAAACATGCTGAGCGCACTATATAGGATCCACTAATCTCATATTTTCACCTCCATTCATCTTTACCTTCTCCTAAACTCCCCAAAAAATAATAGACTCCTATGTACGTAATTCATTCAAAGGTTCTTCTTTCCATTGGAAAAGTTTTCTACTACAACACCAATTACTATCCATTGCTGTAAAATTTTTTAAAGTTGCCAATGAAAAAAACTTGGAAATTGATCTCGACTAGCTCCTCCCTTCACCCAAACATATGATTAAAAAATGTATCAAATCAAGGAGATCACCTCCATTGATTAAATATGATATATAAATTATTATAAATTTTTTATATTTATGTTCAATTCTAATATATAAAAGAAAATGAATCACAACCTTTTCACAACCTCCTTAAACCATGACCTACATCCCCTTTACCATCCTCATCCAAATGCCAAATATCCTGCCACCAGATAGACCCTCTTCCAATAGGACTAAATTTAAAGCCCTTAAATCTTTAATTCCTAGCCCTCCTACCTCTTTTTCTCTACAAACATACACCCAATTCCCAATTGCAACCCTCTACACCATTATTTTCCCTTCTTGACCATCCCACAAAATATGTTAAACATAGATTCAATTTCAGAAATGATACCTGAAGGTGCCATAAAGGCATATGGAATTGATTAAACCAAAGTTAAGAACATATTGAAACGTTTTCCGCAATCCCACAAAGTTATCGAGAAACTTGCGCGTGCAAATATAGTTACATCTAAGATACTTTACCATACCATTTGATAGCACATGAAAACAAAGATAACAAACCATTCTCAATTTACCAAGCATTGAAAGATTTGGGGGAAAAATTATATTAAATTTAACAAATTAAGATTGTCAAAAGGACTTCTAAAATTTGTAAAGAATGGGATTTGAGAACTTAATTACGTACATAGGCTTTAAAAGTTAAAATAAAATGTTCATAGTGCATGGACGGAAAATTGTTCTGAAGCAAGGGAAAAAGGACCCACCGATTCAGTTTGAGTCATTTTTTTAGCAGCATGTAGTTTTTTTTTTCTTTAATTAGAAAAAAAAATCAGACTAATATAAAATTCGATAGGTAAATTTTTACTAATAATAATTTTTATTAAAAATCAAACTTAAATACTATCCAAAGATTCAACTTTAATTTTAACATGATGATAATTTATGATGTGTAGTCTACAACCATATGCAAACGATAAAAACATTATATCCACGGAATTGTCAAAACAACACTCCCAGACCTGGACTTGCTTGTTACGAAGATCCTTTAGAGTCTGATTGTATCTAACATGAGAAAGTAAAGAGTGTATTTATCGTTAATTTAATTTAAACTGTACTATATAATTTTAATTAATCTATTAATTTTTTTAAAAAATTATTACACCCTTCCATTTAGAATTTTAGATATAAGTGTGTTTGAATTTGAAGCGGAAAAATTTAATAATTGATTATATTTATAATTCATTATACAAATAAGTTTGGATAAATTGAAAATTAAGTTATTTTAATTTTAAGATAAGTGAGGTACCTAAAAAAGTCATAGTAAAATTATAAAAAATTATGAAGTTGCGTGGTAGTTAATTTTATATTTAAAGCAACTAATTATTAAGGAAAATAACTGAGATAACTTTTAATGACAATCTCCAAAATTTTGCTTTTGATAAAAAAGAAAACCTTTTATACCATTGAATTTTTTTATGATCACTTTAATAATATTGTCAAATATACTATTTTTATAGCTTTTTCCCCCTTTAAAAAATATAATATAGTTTGAACACTATATTGTACTTTTCTAAGTAGCATGTTTATAGTCTAAACCTATACACGTGATGAAAAAAAACAAAACTCAAAACAATTAATACCCCCAAAAGAAGACTTTCTTTTAGACCAAATTCCCTGGACGAAAATTGTCTCTAACTCGATGAGCATATAAGATTGTATTTACTATTAATTTAATTTAAAGTGTATTATGATTTTAATATACTAAAATTTTAGATGAGTACACATCTATTTACTTTAGACATGAGCATATATTTTAATAAACTTTTAGGCATGAAAAGTGAAACAATATGTCTGATTTCACTCTTAGTAATATATTGGGGTGAACACTTGTTTACCTCAATCAACTTCAGTTTCCATTTCCAATAGCCATAGTGAAATTCAATTGGGAGGTGTACTTTCACTAGTTGATTTATGCATGTGAATCACGGGATTCATATATTGAGTAGAATCTAATGGCCACAATTCTTTTGGAGGACCAAGAGCATATATGGTCTTTTTAATTCTTGCCACCATTGGGGCAACAACGCAATCTCCTCAAAAATCCATTATGAGTCAACAAAGTCGGTGCAATTCTTTGTATGAATATGACCTTGTTGCCAATGTCAAGAACCACGATGTTCTCGTCTTTGAATGAAGTCAGCAACTTCGGCAGCTCTGTCTTTAAATGGCA
This sequence comes from Glycine max, assembly GCF_000004515.6. Taxonomy (NCBI): domain Eukaryota; kingdom Viridiplantae; phylum Streptophyta; class Magnoliopsida; order Fabales; family Fabaceae; genus Glycine; species Glycine max. The sequence continues at coordinate 48,637,058 of NC_038254.2, read as the reverse complement.
GAAACAACATTTACACTTAGTAGCTCGTAGGACATGCAAAAACCATTAATACATTAATATTTTCCTTGCCAAGAGGCTTATATGTGAGGAAGATCAACTATAGCTTACCCTTTTAAACAGTAATGTACTAAATTATTTTTTAAAATATATATATATATATATATATATATATATATATATATATATATTTTGATTGTGTAAAAATTTTGTATTATGGAAAAAATTATTGATCATTATAATAATTTTTAAAAGTCATATAATAAATTATTTTTAATTGCATTGATGATATAATTTTTTGATATTAACAATTCATATCAACATGTTATTGGTTTAAGTAAAATTAAATTTGATCTCAAATTTGAGGCTTGTAAATAAGAAAAATATAATTGAAAGAAAAAATTACACTAAAAATGACTAGTATGATATTTAGATAAAATTAATAAATATTTCATATGTCATGATAAACCAAAATAATATTAACTATGCATAGAAAATTAATCTCTAAATTATAATATTTTAATTCATGATGTTATTAAATACAATAGATTTTAATATCTAAACTTGTACAATTAGGGCATCTTTTTTAGTCAACAATTAGTTAAACTACACGACATAAATTGTGAGTTTGGAAGTTCAATTTCCTTCCTCCGCCCATTTTTCAATCATTCTCTTCCTTATAAGGCTGGCTTATTATAAGTCTCTTCTTGAACCAAAAATAAATTATTTTTTAAAAAAAAAAGACTAAAATGAGTTATGTTTGACCATTATTAGAACTAAAATGACATCTTTACAAATATAGTGAATGGGTATTCACAATTTGGTGTGTTACTCTCCTTTAAGACATCCTACTCCTGTCTTGTAGCATTCCAATCTAATGCGAACTCAACCACCCTTTCACATCCTCCATCTTTTTCTATTCATAAATCACCATTCTCTCCCTCGCTATCAATATGGTTTCAACCATTTCAATGACCACTTCTCTACAAGTTCTACCTCCTCCAGCAGTTTCTGACTTCTGTTAAGAGTTTGGAAGATTGATTATTATGGCTAAACCAAATAATGCAAAACCTGGTTGTTTCTCTGACTTCTTTCAACTACTCTTTTGTGCTGAGGATGGAAATAGTTCTCCAATGCACCCTTCTAACCACATTACAAAACCATATGCAACAGAAGTAGTGCATAGTCACAAAGATGCAATGGCCAAAAATGCAACCAAACCAGGAGTGGTGGCAAGGCTAATGGGGCTTGATTCACTTCCAAGTACAAAATTGGTGTCAAACACAAACAACACCCCAGATTCAATTCCAAGAAGTAGGTCAGTGAACTTTGTTGATTACTTGCGCAAGTTTGACACAACAAGCCAAGCCAACCACCACCAAGTGAAAACAACCTCTGCATCATTCAGAGAGGTTCCTTCTTTGCTTCAGCACAAAAACAAAAACAATGACCTTGTTGTTTTCTACTGGAATAATGAGAGTGAAGATCAAGAAGTTGTGTCCTTTTTGAGGAAACAAGAAATGGGGTTGGGAGAATCTAGGCAGAGAAAGAAGCAGGGGAGCAAGAACAAGGAGATTGTTTCTGTGACTAAGGAGAGGAGCCACACTAAGAGAAAGAAGATTTCCAAGTTTGAGAATGAGCCTAGAGTGGTTCTTCCTCTTAAGCATAGTTCAAAGGTTCGAAATCACCATGAAACCAAAGTTTTGGCACCAGTTTCTGCATGCTCTAAGAGTTGTAGTAATAGCAGAAGAAAATGTGGTAGTGGTCCTAGTGGGTTAAGACCAAGCTCAAATTTGCCAAATAAGCAGAAGAAAGTGTTCTCTGAACCAAAATGCACGAAAAAAACAAAAAAACAACAGTCAACAAAGAAGATAGATACTGAATGTAGCACAGAGAATTTCAGTCCAATTTCAGTCCTAGATGACTATGACTATTCATTTCTTTATGGTCCTGATTTTCCAGGTTAGTTTTCTGAATGCCCTTGTTCTTTAACATATTTATTAATTACTAAAATTAGACCTTAGTTGCAATTTTTGTTCGCATCGTTCATTTTGGGAGTAGTTATGGTATGGTAACTGATATGTGCTTAGTGTTTGTTGTTAAGCATTGTTAATGCTGATTTCATGATAAATATTCAAAATTATAGTAAATGTAGGTAAACT